>NC_141547.1:20305000-20605000 GCF_021556685.1 Rattus norvegicus
TTTCCCTTCAATTATCACCACATTATTAACAATTAAAATGATTTTTAATATTTTTCTTTTTTCTGTTTTTCCTTCTCCTCTTCCTCTTCCTCCTCTTCTTTGTAAGAGTCATTTTCTAACTGGATTTCTTATTGAAGAACTTTCACATTTTACTGTGAAATATTGTAGCTACTAACCATGTCTGATGGTACTTGAAATTACCGAAAATTCTAAAAGTAAATATTTGAGCAGAGAAGGAATTTTAGGTTTAGAGGATTTTAAATATGCATTTTGTATTGATAATGACTCTAAGAGGCTGGCAAATGAAGATATTCTTGCAGGAGATATTGGAATGTGGTGGAATCCTTGTATGTAAAGAGAACAGCCCAACTCCAGATAGTGTTTAAAATAGAGAATTCACCAGTGACCGGAATCCTAGTGAGAGAAAAAGAATTGTAGAAAAAGGCAATAAGGTGGCTAAGTAGTGGAGAGATACAACTTCTAAGGTCCCTTTGAAATAATGTTGGTGCCAGCTCAAGGGGAGGCTCCAAGGCCTTACACTATTACTGAGGCTATGGTGTGCTTACAGACAGGAGCTGGGCATGGCTGCCCTCCAAGAGGTCCAAAAAGCATCTGACTGAGACAAATACTTACACCCAAGCATTGGACAGAAGCCAGGGACCTCTGTGGTTGAATTAGGTAAAGGCTGGAAGAAGCTGAGGAGGAGGCCAACCTCATAGGAAGACCAGAAATCTCAACTAACATGGAGCCTCAGGATCTCTCACACACTGAGCCACCAACCAGGCAGCATACACCAGCTGATATGAGACCCCTGACACATATAGAGCAGGGGACTTCGGGTCTGGCTTCAGTAAGAGAAGATGCACCTAACCCTCAAGAGACTCAAGGCCGCAGTGAGTAGGGAGGCCTGGTGAGGTAGGGTGAGGACATGATCTTGGAGAGGGGGGAGGAGGAATGGGATAAGGAACTGTTGGAGTGTGGACTGGGAGGGGGATAACGACTGGACTGTAAAAAAGGATAAAAATAATTAAAAAAACAAAATAAACAAAAAAACTCAAATAATATTGGTGCCTAATGTAGACAGTAAGGGGAAGCAGGAGAATAATTGCTTCCTATCCTCGGACCTGTAGAAGGAAATGAAGGCAGGAATAGGTCATATGCCTCCGTGTGTAAATGGGGTTATAATGTGGAAGGAGCTCAATCTGTGGAGAACAGTGTTAAAGTGTCAACCTCTCTTAAAGTCACGGATAATAGTTATCAGCTCTCTCAAAATTCTTATGGGCACAGTAAGGAGAGATTTAAACGGACCGTGGATCTGAAATGTTCAGAAGAGAAAAAACATCACAGAAGTAAAAACAGGAAAGAATAAACAAACAGCAAGGCAGAATGTTTTGAGCATTAGTTACGACTAAAAGTTAAAGAAGAAAAGAGCTACCATAGTCCAAAGATTCTACAGATATGTATACAAATTCAAATAAGTTTAGGAAGTAGAAGTTACCTCAATATTTAATCTCTAAGTGAATATGAAAAGCATATGTGGAATGAGAAGGCCAGGGGTTTGAAATTACTATTTTAGAGAAACTTGGACACAGTGACAAGGGACAGAGGCTCAGAAGTGAAGGAAATACTAGAGGCATGAGCCTAGAGGCACAGAAATAAAACTCTAAAATAATCAGATTAAGGAAATAAGCCAACAAAATGATGAATACAAGATTGAGCAGAACATAACGATTGTTTCTCACTATGAGAATTTACAGGGTGTAGAAAAAAGAAAGTTACTCTCAACATGAAGAAGTTGCAAAGGACTTCATAAAAAAGAAAAAAAGAGCAGAAGGGTGTCAGCCAGGGGAGAGGAGAGGAAAATGCACCATGGACTCAGGATGTTGGGGTCATGGCAAAGGTTTGAAAAGACTACTCTCCAGTGCCAAGACAGAGTACAAAGAGTTGTGAAGTGGGGAAGAAAGGCACAGGAACAAAACATGGAAGAATGTGGAGTGCCTGTCCTTGACCAGTACATTGGAAATTCTCCTTACTCAGGAGGAAGGAGGAAGCCTGAAAGGATGGCACTCTGTGGGCCTCTGGAGGCAGGGGTGGGGGTGGGGGGAACTTCACCACTTCTGACCTCAGAGCTCAACTCCTGTTTGAAATCTTTATGATCACAGGTTTGTCCAGCCAGCATAGCCTCAGGACCTTTCCTTTCCTCTGCCTAGATCTCTAAGAAGAATTCTAAAGGTGGACCTTGCTTTGATTTAGTGATTCCTACTTCATGGTCATGGTTGGTTCTGGTCTCTTTTCACCTACTGTGTATAAGGCATGCTTTGTAAAGGACAAACTTTCTGGTGATAATTTATTTGCTTTACTCAAATATTTTCTGAAAAAAATAGTGTGAGTGCTCTGAAACAGGGATTTTTTTCATTATTTTGATTTTGTAGTTTATAAATAGGTTTTTAAAAAAAATTTCAAAAAGAAAAAAAACATGTTCTTTGCTTGTGTGTATGGTGTGCGTGCATATGTTTCTTCATGTTTGCACATGTGTGGGCATGCATGTGTGCAATGTGCATGCATGTGTATTTGTGTAGATGCAAAGGACAGGGGTAGATGTTGCGACATTTGCTGACTGCTCTGCATCCTCTTTACTGAGACAACTTCTTTTCTTGAACCTGGAGATACTCCATTCTACCTGGTTGTCCTAGCTAGCCAGTTTGTTCTGGGATCCAACTCCAAAGAACTGGGATTACAGGGGCGTGCCCGAGCTGCCAGCTTTTATGTGTGTGCTGTAGATTCACACCCCCATCCTCTCATTGTACAGCAAACACTTCATCCACGGAGCCTTCTCTCCAGTCTAGAAAATATACTTTAATCTAAAGTATGTTCTTCCTCCTCCTCCTCCCCCTCCTCCTCTTCATCTTCTTCTTCTCCTCCTCCTCTTCCTCTTTTTCCTCCTCCTTCATTTTCCTCTTCTTCTAGTAGTTAGTCTTTCTTTTTATCATTTTATTTTTAGTTGTTCATTTCACATCCTGCTCACTGTCCTCCCTCCCCCAACACGTTCCCCTTCTCCTCTGAGAGAGTGGGCCTCCTCTGTATATTCCCCCATCCTGGTGTATCAAGTCTCTGTGGGGCTAGAAGCATCCTTTCCCACTGAACAATTCAGATCAGCAAGAGGAACATATACCACAAACAGGCAACAGCTTTGGGATAGCACTTGCTCCAGTTGTTTAAGGCCAACATGAAGACAAAGCTGCCCACCTGCTACACATGTGTAGGGGCAAGGGGTGTTAGGTCTAGCCTCTGTATGCTCTTTGGTTAGTGATTTTCTCTCTGAGAGTCCCAGAGGACTATGTTAGTTGATTCTGTTGGTGTTCTTGTGGAATTTTTATCCCCTTTGGGGCCACCTTTATTCACCAACTCTTTTATAAGAAACCCCAAGCTCCATCCACTGTTTGGTTTTGGATTTCTGCATTCTTCTGAGTCAGATGCTTAATGGAGCCTCAGAGGACAGCCATGCTAGACTCCTGTCTGAAAGAACAACAGAGTATCATTAATAGTGTCAGGGATTGGTGCTTTTCCTTGGCATGGGTTTCAAGTTGGGCAAGTTACTAGTTGGCCATTCCCTCAGTCTCTGCTCCTTCCCCGGAACCTGGATTACTTTAGACAGGATGCATTTTGGGTGGAAACTTTTGTGGGTGTGTTGGTGTCTCTGTTGGTCCACTGGGGTTCCTGCCTAGATACAGAAAGTTCCTCTTCAAGTTCCATATCCCCACTGCTGTAAGCCCCAGCTAAGGTAACCTACATTAGTTCTTGAGTACCTCCTCTGTCCCAGGTCTTTTTCATGTTCCAGAGGTTTACCCACCTACCCACCCTAGCCAGTTGCAGATTTCTATTCATTCTCATGGCCATCTGGCTATCCTCCTGTCCCTCCTGTTACCTGATCCTGAACCCCCCACCCCCCTCCTCATCCCCTCTCCCATTTATTTCCCTCCTATCTGCCTCCTATGACTTTAATTGCACCTTCTAAGTGAAATTCAAGCATCCTTGCTCGTGCCTTTCTTCAAGTATGTTTATAGCAACTTTATTTGTAATAGCCAGATATTGTAAATGACCCAGATGTCCCTCAACTGAAGAATGGATGAAGAAAATGTAGGACACCCACACAATGCAATACTTGGCTATTTTTTTCAGCTTTATTAACTTGGGTTTTTCTTATTTACATTTTGATTGTTATTCCCTTTCCCGGTTTCTGGGCCAACATCCCTCTTACCTCTCCCCCTCCCCTTCTCAATGGGTGTTTCCCTCCCCATCCTCCCTCCATTACCACCCCCCTGAACAATCACATTCACTGGGGGTTCAGTCTAGGCAGGACCAAGGGCTTCCCCTTTCACTTGTGCTCTTACTAGGCTATTCATTGCTACCTATGAGGTTGGAGACCAGGGTCAGTCCATGTATAGTCTTTGGGTAGTGGCTTAGTCCCTGGAAGCTCTGGTTGCTTGACATTGTTGTTCATATGGGGTCTCAAACCCCTTCAAGCTCTTTTAGTCATTTCTAAGATTCCTTCAACGGGGGTCCCATTCTCAATTCATTGGTTTAATGATGGTATTCGCCTATTTGCTGTATTCTGGCTGGGTCTCTTAGGAAAGATCAACAAAGACATCATTAAATTTGAAGGCAAATGGATGGAACTTGAGGATATCACCCTGAGTGAGTCCGTAAAGTCCCCCCAAAGACCATTTGCTTGGAATATCTTTTTCCAAATGTTTTCCCATTGGTAATTTCGATCCTTGATGTTGAGGTTTTTTCTTGATACAGTGGAGGACAAATCCTGTTTTTCATTCTGTTAGTATGTTTGTTTTTACTGGGGAATTAAGACCAGAGATATTGAGAGATATCAATGACTAATGACTGTTGATTCCAGTTATTTTGCTGTTGTTGTTGGTAGTGGTAGTATTGTGTGTGTGTGTGTGTGTGTGTGTGTGTGTATGTGTGCGTGTGTGTGTGTGTGTGTGGTGTGCAATTTCCTTCACTTGATTTTTCTGGTGTGAGATCATTTATTTCCCATTTCCATGTTTGTAGTTAACCTCCCAATGTATGAGTTTTTCCTTCTAGTACTTTCTGTACAGCTGAACTTGTAGATAGTTATTGTTTAAATTTAACTTTGTCACAAGATATTTTGTTTTCTCCACCTACGGTGATTGAAATATTTTTCTGGATATAGGAGCCTGGGCTGGCATGTGTTGTCTTTTAGAATCTGCAGCACATGTGTCCAGACCCTTCTGATATTAGAATTTTTACTGAGAAATCAGATGCAATTTTAATAGTTACGCCTTAAGTGTTACATGTCTTTTCCTCATGCAGTTTTTAATATTTTTGATTTGTATGCTTATTGTTTCAATTATTATGTGTCAAGGATCTTTCTCTTCTGACCCAACCTGTTTGTTGTCTCTAAGTTTCTTGTACCTTTGTAGTTATGTCCTTCTTTAGGTTAGGAAATTTTTCTTGTATGATTTTGTTGAAAATATTTTCTGGGCCTTTGAGCTGTAATTCTTCTTTACCTAATATTCTTACTTATTTTTATAATGTCCCAGATTTCTAGGATGTTTGTGTCAGCAATTTTAAGGCTTAATAATGTCTTTGAGCAATGTATCCATTATTTTATTGTACCTCGAAACCAGAGATTCTCTTTTCCACCTCCTGCATTCTGTTGGTGAAACTTGCCTTTGTATTTCCTATTCAAATCCCTAATTTTTAAAATTTCCAAAATAGCCTCACTATGTCTATTTTCTTTTATTAGGGCTTTAACACTTTTTATTCATTTTCTTGACCTGTTCAGTTTTTTTGTTGTTCATTTTCTTTCTATCTTTCTTTCTTTCTTTACTTATTTATTTTATTTTGTTCTTCCTTCATTTTTTCTTCCTTTCATCCTTTCCCTCTTTCTTTCTTCCTTTCTTTCTTTCTTTCGTTCATTCTTTCTCTTTCTTCTTTCTTCTTTTTCTTTAATTTGCTTTTTAAGGGATTTATTCATTACCTTTACTTATTTACTTATGTTTTCCTGACTTCAGTAACGGATTTATTCATTTTCTCCAAATATTTGTTTTTTCCATGATTTCCTCTTTAAGGATCGCTATCATCTGTATGTAGTTGGTTTGGGGTCCTTACCTTATTCTTCAGCTATATTGAAATAACCAGAGCTTGTTTGCTAGGATAGCTAGGCTCCAGTGAAGACGTTATCCTGGCTGTTGTTGACTATATTCTTACCCTGTTCCCTTGGTATCTAGGCTTGGTATGGTTAAAGGTCTAAGTGCTAATTTCTAGATTTATATTTGTTGAGTAGGTGTTTTCTCCTTGGTTTCTGTTTCAGAAGAGTACTATAACTTTGCATTTCTCTTTCCATGGATTGTTCAGTGGTGTATTCACAGGGGATGTCTGAGGGTGTTGGAGGCTGGGTAGCTGGGATTGGTTAATGAAAGAAAGGTTGGAGGAGAAGGTCTTTGTGATCCATTGAAGATGGGGCTACTGAAGAAAAGGATATCACAGCATGGTCCTAGAGCTCAAGATGAGTCTTGGGGGTATTAGATTGCAGGAGCTGTAGGAGAGGTGTGGGTCTGCTTTCACCACACTTACTGCCTTTGGAGAAGCTGCCCTTGGGGTAACAGAGGTTGCCTACTGGAGTTGTATGGGAAAAAGTAACAATGGGGACAGGTTAGAAGGGGATGATTTGTGGGATCCACAAGTGTGAAAGAAGGCTGCAACTTGTGCTTTGGTGAAGTTCTACTGATGAAACTTGGGAATTGGATCTAGGAACAGAGAGAGAGAGACAGAGAGAGAGAGAGAGAGAGAGAGAGAGAGAGAGAGAGAGAGAGAGAGAGCGCCCTACCTGGTTTTCTAGTGAGCATGTCCTGTGGCTTAGAAGGTTTTTCTGTTGGAGCTGGGGCTAAGATACAATGATTAGCGTGGGAGTGAGATTAGGAGATGGTCTGTGGGATCCATAGGAGATGTGGGGGCTGGTGGGAAAGGCTGCTGTCAGTATTCTGACGCAGTGTTAGTGATGAGAGTAGGGAATTGGGCCTTTGGGAACAGAGATACTTAGAACATTCTATAACCACACTTTGCACTATACTTTATTAAGAAACTTAAAACTTCAATTGCCCAGAGTGGCATATGCTGTTATGCCTTATTGGCTTTGTGATTCTGAAGAATCATAGCTCTAGAAGAATTCTGCTTTGTAATATGTTAGTAATACCACAGATTTTCACATTTATAACAACTTGTATTGACAGTGGACTTTAATATCACATAATTGAGAGAATTCATAATTCTGTATGTAGTAAAGATAAGTCAGTAATTGCTGTATAAATGTCTACTACCAGGGGAATAGAGTTAGGTAAATAATCATTCTAAGTTACTGAACAATAGCAAAAAGCTCATTGTCCCAGGTCTTATTGAACATCTCACCATAGCAACCACACTTACCTTTCTCTTAATATTTCCATTACCTTTTATTTCTACTAGTTTTTTTTTTGTGTCCTCCCTTCTTCTCTCAGATGATACCTTTTCTTACCCTCTGATACTATGGAAACGAACAGTTCACCATAATAAAGGAGTTTTAACATTTCAAAAATAACACTATGTACTAAGGGATTAAACATTTAAATATTAAACTGCTTGCCTTTCACTGACACATGTGAGGTATCTAGACGATCAATGTAAACCATTATTTACATTAAAATAGTGTGATATAGTAGGTACTACAAATATAGGACTACCATTTTAATAATTTACAACTTTTGAATGTTTCACTGAGAAATTACACAGTGTTTTATAAGATATAGATGAGGCATAGTTAAAAAGATGTTGGCTACTTTATATTTTGGCATATTAGCCATAATTTTCAGATAATAAAATGTTAAATGACTGAAGGAAAATGAGATACCACAGATAAAGCCTTCAAAATCAACATAGTGTACTTCCTGGAAATGTTCTGAATCAATTGCGACTATTTTTCAAGCGTACCTATACTAAGAACTTCTTCATAAGGAAAATTTCCATGATACAAGGTGTCCAGTGTTACTTTCTTCCTTCAGTTGAAAATAGCTAAGCAAACATGAATAAGACTACCCTATAGTTCATAGATTAAGTATAATTTAATCTGAAAACAGTGTGTAGTTACTTCTAATGTGCTATTAGAAGTGAAGTTTGCAAACCATTGGAAAGGAAAGAACTATAGCACTTTCCAATGAAATCATAGACTGTACTGTTTTGTAATCTGCATCATCGATGTCCCAGGGTCTCATAGACAAAGTTCCCAACATCACAACTCAGCGTGCAATGTTCTGTAATGACTTTGTCATGTTCATGCTCTCTTCTTTCTTTGATTTCAATCTTCCTCTCCATTGTAAACCTACTCAACAATCTGAAGTGTCCCCAAATGAAAAACATACATAACAAAACCAGCTACAAACCTGTATTCTAGTATATCTGCTTAATATTTTCTGTCTTAATTTAGTGCCCAACACTGGTTCTGTCTTCATTCTTGCCTCTTACAACCTAAGGAATTTATAGTTTGCTTTATACCCCCACATCCCCTAGAATTACCTCTACTGAAGCCACTGATGTCCTCTTGTGGTTGGACCTAATATATGAGCCCAATGTACTTATGAAGTAACTGTGTAGTAGTTCAGTTAACAATATCCTTATTTTCAAGGAATACTTTCCTCTTACCCAGTCCTTAACTAATCTACTTTCCTAGTTTTCTTCTGTGTCTTTGACATCATTGCATAGTTCTCTTCTCCTACGCATTCCTTCCATGTTGAAATTTTAAAGATTACTTTGAATTGTTTTAGAAAAATGTTCAATTATCTTCAGTATAATGCAGCATATCAAAACAGTATGACAGTATTCTTGCTATTCATCATAATGCAATTTTTGTTTTTTTTTTTTTCAAATATGGAACCTAAACATTTAACCTACTAGGCCTCATTGGTTGTTATAGGTAAGCAGGCAGTCAGATTCTCTCTCAGGTATTTCAATTTAAGCTGAGTAAGCAGAATGAAACAGGGCTGCAGGGAACCAGCATCCCTGTGATCTGGAGAACTGAGACTTCTAGCTCTGCTGCTTCAAGTGGCAAAAGTTGGTATCTCTTCTGGAGGGCCAGCAATGTGAACTTCGGGTATTAAGAGGACAAGTAGAGTGTGCTCAGGCTTTAGCATTTCACTGTGCACACTCCATTGTAAACTTAGCATTACCTCCTACATCCAGCTCTTAGTAGCACAACCCAATTCTTGAAAAAGTGAAATGTCCCTCCAGTAATTCCTTAAATCCACTTTATCATCAAATGGATTTTATGAGAAAAGTTAATCAATTGAAGACAATCTCAAAGTCTCCCACTTCCTCACCTTTCCTTTATCTTCCTTTCTGCTTCTTTTCCTTTAGGTAAGTAATTAGTTCCTGTGCATTAACCAATTAATCTGGTTTGTAATCACCACTGTAAATATTTTCTTTTAAAAGCAGCTAGAAATTGTTAAGAAATTTCATCCTGTAAACTATGATGTATTCAGATATGTGATAACATGTCTAAACAGGGTTAGTCAGCAAAATAAAATCAACCTAATGACAGCAGACAACTTATCCATCTGTTTTTGGCCAACTTTGATGAGACCTGACTTTGAAAATCGGGTGTTTCTGTCTACCACTAAAATCCATCAATCTGTCGTTGAAACATTTATTCAACAGTGCCAGTTTTTCTTTTACAATGGAGAAATTGTAGAAACTGCAAATACTGTGGCTGCTCCACCAACTTCAAATCCAGGACAATTGGTGGAGTCAATGGTACCACTTCAATTGCCACCGCCCTTGCAACCTCAGCTAATTCAACCACAGTTGCAGACAGATCCTCTTGGTATTATTTAAATAGAATGTGATTGCAGATGGCCTGAAATTGGACAAAAACAAATCTAGACATGCATGTTTCAGGGGTTAGTAGTGTATTTCATGTTTCATACAGATAATCCACATGAAAATGATGAGACATTTTCTCTTTGAACTATATGGTATTCCCTATTCTGTTACATTACGAATCTAAAAAACATGTGATAAGCATGACCGGAGAGGTTTAATTTTTATAAACAAAAAATAGTTATAAAAATGCAAAGCTGCTGCTGCATGCAACCTTATTGCAATCAGTATATCATTCCTGTGGCAATTTCTGTCACATTATATTGTGAATACAATTTTTCTATAGAAATTAAATGATTTAAAAACTCATATATGAAATGTTTAATGCTTTCAGCCTGCTTTATGGCTGGTTTTGTTATTTGATTGCTAATTTGGGGACCTAATTCCAGCAGTCTGTATAGATAACTAAAGCCCAGTTAAGTATTTTTTAATTTCAGGTTACTATGCCATGCTTGGTATGTTTGAAAGAAAGAAAAAAAGTACATGTAATATGTTTCATATTTCTGCACCTTCATCTTCTAAGTAAATCTGTGGGTGACTTGAAAAAAAAAGCAGCTAAATCTTACCTGCATTCAGTGTGCATAACACCTCTCCCTAGACAATTATTCACCCAAGCATGGCATATGTGCACAACCCAGCCCATCTGAAGTGTTAAAAATCCACTAAATCCTATCCAAGAAACCGTTTAGAAGTCTGAAACTTAGTTTATCAAAAGACCTTCTCAACAATTCCTCTTTTAGTGGATAGGAACTAAGACAGAGACCCACAACTGGACTCTGTGCAGAAAGTGAGAGACAATAAACACTCAGTCCTAAATGGGATATGTTTATCAAAGCTTTCCCCTCAGGACACAAGGACCTATGCCAAAGAGGAGTCCAAAAGACTGTAAATGCCATAATGGATAGATGACACCAAGGAACCAATGCCTTCTATACACAGCAGGACTGCTGTACAGATGAACTCACAGAGACCAAGACAGCAGGCACAAGACTGGTAGTTTCAAGCTAGATGACATCCTACTGATGAGAAGGGAAAGAGGTTTTGAGCTCCTACCCCTAACCAAGAAGATATCTCCAAGTGCAAGACTTAGCTTTCCCCAGTGCAGTTTCACTGGGTCTATTCAGCATACATAAAGGAGTCCCATGCCCAGCAGTGGATGCCAACGAAAAACAAGCTCAGTGGTACTTTTGTAGATTTTCTTTCACTCTGGCATTGCTTGAAGTTTTTTTATTGTTGTTTGTTTGTTTGTTTTTGTCTTATTGGTCTTTTGCTTGTCTGTTATGGTTTTTGATTTTCTATTTTGGGGGTTTATGTGTATTGCTATGTGTGCCTATTTCTCTTGTGTTTCATCATTTTCTTTTTTTCTTTAGTCTTTCATTTTTGAATTCTCACTTTTTTTGTGATTTTGTTTTCCTGCTTTGCTTCCTAAAGAGAGAGAAATGGCATTGTGAAATGGTGAGTGAAAAGGTGGGGATCTAAGAGCACTTGGGAGAAGTGAAAGATCATGATACAGGGTACGAAAAGTGATTTGAGTGTATATATATACTCTCAAAATCAAACATACACACAAACCTGAAACTTTAATAACTATAGGAAAGTACAGATACTATACACCTTTGAAGGAAATATCTGATCCCCCAGTAAAGTCCTCTTCCTTATATAAGGGACACTGTAGTTGAAGATTTCAGAATGAAGCAATCTGAACCTTATGGAGCATATAAGAAGCATGCCACATTCAGAATCTCATTGAAGGTGGATCGAGGTGCAGTGAAGAAACAGAACTTTGTGATATCAGAGTAGAGGAATGTGGAGTGGGAAACAAAAGGTGGCATATGATACTAGATAGGTAGGTGAGAGGACTACTCAGGATTGATAATATGGTTTGTGGCTTTTGCCTCAGGAGTAAGATGCTTAGGAAAATAGCATGTTTGCTTCTGTGTGTATAGTTGGCTGTAGAGGAAATGTAAAGGTGGTAGACCAGTTGTCTTTTTAAGTTAGCCATCTATGTTGGTACTTTTAAGTCTGCCTAAAAATGTCTCATTTTCATTTAAATCAACACTCTTCCTGTAACCATCTGGTTCCTATCTCTTCATTGCTTTTGAAATGGTTCTGAACATGTGAACCATATATTTCAAGCCAATTTTACAGACATGTGGAACTGACTGTGTTTCCTGTCTTACAATTTTTCCCCATCACTCCTCATTGCTTATAGGATGAGATTCAACATCTAACTTAGTTTGTAACCCTGTATAAGAAATGCCCACTGTTTAAGTCTCACTCTGTCCTTCCCCTTGCACTCATCATCTTTAAGTTTCAATAATGCAGAAAGCTCTTACTTCTTCAGCTTTAGTCCCATGGTGTTCCCTCCTCCTAGAGACACTTTTTTACACTCTGACCTCTCTCCTGTCTGACATTCACCTACTCTATCTCTCTTTCCCCATCAGTGTTTTCAAAACAATGGTTTTCTTGGAACTGTTCCCACAGTGCTTGGTTTCTATGACCATTGGGTTAGACTTTCTCTCTTTATTGATATTATTCTATTTTTCAGTATGAGAATTCTTGGACGGCAAGGAGATGCATCATTGTGTTTCTATCTTTCCCAGCTTGTAGCATTTGAAATGTACCTAGAAATGCATGAATAGCTTTTAATTTGGTTGAAACTAAATTTGCTAGTCAGTCACTCCTAAGCTAAATATGCACTATACAGGCTTGGTACAAACTCAAAGACTAAAGAACATGGACTTAATAATGGGTTTTTGTTGTTACTGTTTTCTGTGTTGCTTTGTATTTTGTTTTTTTCGTTTTTGCTTTTTAGCGACTAATGCATGAGGAATTTAAATGTCAATGTTGTGCCACATTCCTTATAAAATATCTTGAGAGCAAAATTAGCAGTTTTTATTTTCATAAGATAAGATGAATTATTAATATTCAAAAGCCATTATTTAAGTATGTAAGTTTCAAATGAAAATAGCTGATATATGGTTCACAGTTTATTAGTTGGGAAATTTCTAGAAAATGTTTAACGTTTCTGCTACTAAGAATCCATATATTCATAATTTAATCAGATGATTAAATTCATATATTCATAATTTAATAAGATGATTTATTTAAACACTGACTAGTACATTATTGCTTTGCACTTAGTCACCTGAGAATATAAGGTTGATGTTTGGAGCCACCTATTGGTCAAAGATTATGCCACTGGAAAGTAACAATCACCTGTCTATGGAGAGAGCTGTTTACAATGGGCTCCCTGACATGAACACAGGCCAGTCTGATCTAGGCAATTCCTTCAGTTGAGAATCCTTCTTCTCAGATGACCCTAAATTGTGATAAATTGCCAAGAGAAATAAAAGAGGACACACTAAAAATAAAATAAATAACATAGTAAGATAGAAAGACATGTATTGACATCAAAATTCAGTACTTTTTTTTTCAAGTGCAAAATACAACTTTTTTCTGTTCAGAAGAATCAGAAGATAACTGTTCTCCAAATCGACATGCTACAATTAAAAAAATAATTTGAGTTAAGTTCCTGCAAATGAGGTTATGAATTTGGAAGTAAATTCTGTAAGTTTAGTTTAAATGTTTTGGGGGTATAGGAGGAACTATATTATTTTATATTGTTTGAATTTTGCGCCGCCTAGTGGACGAAAACAGATAACACATTTTATTAGCTATTTTCAGTATTTACATTTAAATTGTTACCCCCTATCCCAGTTCCCTCCCTACCCTGCTCCCTCCACTTGATTCTGTGGAGATGCTCCCACTCCCATCACTCACTCCCACCTCAGCACCTTGGCATTCCCCTTCACTGGGGAAAGACGCCTTCTCAGGACCAAGGGCTTCTATTGATGCCCTTCAATGCCATCCTCTGCTACATATGCGGCTGGAAGCATGGGTCCCTCCATGTCTACTCTTTGGTTGGTGATTTAGTCTCTGGGAACTCTGGGGAGTCTGGTTGGTTAATATTGTTGTTCTTTCCAAGGGGAACCCCTACAGCTCCTTTAGTCCTTTCTTTAACTCCTCCATTGCGGTCCCCATGCTCAGTCCAATGGTTTGCTGCAGCATCCTCATCTGTATTTCTCAGGCCTTGGCAGAGCCTCTCAGGAGACATCCATATCAGGCTCCTATCAACAAGTACTTCTAGGCATCAGCAATAGTGACTGGATTTGATGGCTGCATATGGGATAAATCCCCAGGTGGAGCAGTCTCTGGATGACCTTTCCTTCGGTCTCTGCTCCATTCTTTCTCCTTGTATTTCTTCCTGTGAGTATTTTGCTACCCCTTCTAAGAAGGACTGAAGCATCCCTATTTTAGTCTTGGCTCTTCTTGAGATTCATATGTCTGTGAATTGTATCTTGGGTATTCCAAACTTTTGGGCTAATATCCATTTATCAGTGAGTGCACATCGTATGTCTTCTTTTGTGACTGGGTTACCTCACTCAGGATGATATTTTCTAGTTCCATGTATTTGCCTAAGAATTCTATGAAATCATTGTTTTTAATTGCTAAGAAGTAAGTACTCCGTTGTGTAGATGTACCACATTTTCTGTATCCATTTCTCTCTTGAAGGACATCTGGGTTCTTTCCAGCTTCTGCTTATACTATATGAGGCTGCCATGAACATACTGAAGCATGTGTCCTTGTTATATGTTGGAACATTTTTGGATATACTCCCAGAAGTGGTATTGCTGAGTCCTTGGTATCACTATTTCCACTTTTCTAGGAACCACGAGACTGGTTTTCAGAGTGGTTGTCCCAGCTTATAGTTCCACCAACAATGGAGGAGTGTTCCTGTTTCTTCACATCCTTGCCAGCATCTGCTGTCACCTGAGTTCTTGATCTTAGCCATTCTAACTGGTGTGCGGTAATCTCAGATGGTTCTGATTTGCATTTCCCTGATGACTAATCCTTTAGGTTTCAGCCATTCCATATTCCTCAGTCGAGAATTCTGTTTAGCGTTGTATCCCATTTTTAATAGGGTTATTTGGTTCTCTGGGGGTTAAATTCTTGAGTTCTTTATATATATTGGATATTAGCCATTTATTGGATATAAATTGGTAAAGATCTTTACCCAGTCTGTTGGTTCCCGCTACTGACAGTGTCCTTTGTCTTACAGAAGCTATGCAATTTTATGAGGTCCCATTTCTCAATTGTTGATGTTAGAGCCCAGTGCCCACATGTTTGAGGCTCTTCCCTACTTTCTCTTTTATTAGTTTCTGTGTATCTGGTTTTATGTGGAGATCATTGATCCACTTGGACCTGAGCTTCGAACAAGGAGATAAGAATGGTTCAATTTGCATTCTTCTACATGCTGACTTCCAGTTGAACCAGCACCATTTTTTGAAAATGCTATCTTTTTTTTCCACTGGATGTCTTTAGCACCTTTGTCAATGAACAAGTGATTATAGGAGTGTGGGTTTATTTCTGGGTCTTCAATTCTATTCCCCTGATCTACCTGCCTGTCTCTGTACCAATACCATATAGTTTTTATCACTATTGCTTTGTAATACAGCTTGATGTCAGGGATGGCAATTCCCCAAGAAGTTCTTTTATAGTTGAGGATAGTTATGGCTAACCTGGGTTTTTTGATATTCTAAATGAATTTGCAAATTGCTCTGTCTAACTCTATGAAGAATTGAGTTGGAATTTTGATGGGAATTGCATTGAATCCATGGATTGCTTTTGGTAAGATGGCCAATTTTACATATTAAACTTTCCAATCCATGAGCATGGAAGATCACTCCATCTTCTGAGGTCTTCTTCAATTTTTTTCTTCAGAGACTTAACCTTCTTGTTATACAGATCTTTTGCTTGGTTGGTTAGAGTCACACTGGGGTATTTTATGTTAATCTGGGACTATTGTGGAGGGTGTCATTTCCCTAATTTCTTTCTCAGCCTATTTATCTTTTTAGTAGAGAAAGGCTACTGATTTGTTTGAGTTAGTTTTATATCCAGTCACTATACTGAAGTTGTTTATAAGGCTTAGGAGTTCTCTGGTGGAATTTTGGCATCATTCAAGTATACTTTCATATCATCTTCAAATAGTGATATTTTGATTTCTTCCTTTCCAATTTGTATTGCATTGACTTCCTCTTGTTGTCTAATTGCTCTGGCTAAGATTTCAAGTAATATATTGAATAAGTGGGGAGAGAGGAGTCAGTCTTGTCTAGTCTCTGATTTTAGTGGAATTGCTTCAAGTTTCTCTCCATTTAGTTTGATGTTGGCTACTGGTTTGCTGTACATTGCTTTTAAAATGTTTAGGCATGGCCTTTGAATTTTGATCTTTCTAAGGCTTTTATCATGAATGGGTATTGTATTTTGTCAAGTGATTTCTCAGCATCTGATGAGATGATTATGTGTTTTTTTATGAGTATGTTTATATAGTGGATTATATTGAACCATCCCTGCATGTCTGGGATAATACCTACTTGATTAAGTTGAATAATCATTGTAATGTATTCTTAGATTAGGTTTGTGAGAATTTTATTAAGTATTTTTGCATCAACATTCATAAGTGAAATTGGTCTGAAGATCTCTTTCTTTGTTGTGTCTTTGTTTGGTTTTGGTATCATCATAACTATGACTACAAAGAATGAATTGGGTACTGTTATTCCTGTTTCTGCTTTGTGGAACAGTTTGAAGAGTATTAATGTTAGGTCTTCTTTCAAAGTCTGATAGAATTCTGTACTAAAGCCATCTGGTCCTGGGCTTTTTTGGTTGCGAGACTTTTAATGACTGCTTCTATTTCTTTAAGAGTTATGGGACTGTTTAAATGATTTATCTGATCCTTATTTAACTATGGTGTGAGGTATTTCTAGAAAATTGTATATTTCCTCCAGATTTTCCAGTTTTGTTGAGTATATGCTTTTGTAGTGGGATCTGATGATTTTTTTGAATTTTCTCATTTCCTGTTGTAATGTCCCACTTTTTTTTTTGATTTTGTTAATTTGGATACTGTCTCTGTGCCCTCTGGTTAGTCTGGCTAAAGGTTTATCTGTCTTGTTGATTTTCTCCAAGAACCAGGTTCTGCTTTTCTTGATTCTTTATATACTTCTTTTTGTTTGTACTTGGTTAATTTCGGCTCTGAGTTTGATTTATTTCCTGCTGTCTATTCTTCTTAGGTGTATTTGCTTCTTTTCGTTCTAGAGCCTTCTGGTGTGCTGTCAAGCTGTTAGTGTATGCTCTCTCCAGTTTCTTCTTAAACACACTTAGAGCTATGAGTTTTCCTCTTAGCACTGCTTTCATTGTGTCCCATGGGTTTGGGTGTGTTGTGCCTTCATTTTCGTTAAATTCTAAAATGTCTTTAATTTCTTTCTTGACCAAGTTATCATTGAGTAGAGCATTGTTCTACTTCCTTGTGTATGTGAGCTTTCTTTTGTTTTTGTTGTTATTGAAGACCAGCCTTTTTCCTTGGTGATATGATAGGATGCATGGGATTATTTCAATCTTCTTGTATCTGTTGGGTGGGGCCTGTTTTGTGACTGATTATATATGGTCAGTTTTGGAGAAGGTAGTATGAGGTGCCAAGAAGAAGTTATATTCTTTTGTTTTAGGTTGAAATGTTCTATAGAAATCTGTTAAATCCATTTGGTTCATAACTCCTGTTAATTTCAGTGTATCTCTGTTTAGTTTCTGTTTCCATGATCTGTCCATTGACAAGAGTGAGGAGGTGATGTCTCCCACTATTATTGCATGAGTTGCAATGTGTGCTTTGAGTTTTAGTAAAGTTTCTTTTATGAATGTGGGAGCATTGATGTTCAGACAGAATTGAGAGTTCATCCTGGTGGATTTTTCCTTTGATGAATGTAAAGTATCCTTCCTTAATCTTTTTTCATAACTTTTGGTTGAAGTTGATTTTATTCAATATTAGAATCGCTACTCCAACTTTTTACTTGTGACTATTTGCTGGCATAAATTTCTCAGCCTTCTTCTCTGAGATAGTGTCTGGATTTGTCACTGAAGTGCATTTCATGTATGCAGCAAAATGCTGTGTCCTGTTTACATATCCAGTCTGTCAGTTTATGTCTTTTTATTGGGGAACTGAGTCCATTGATATCAAGAAATTTTAAGGAATAGTGACTGTTGTTTCCTGTTATTTTGTTGTTAGAGGTGTTAAAGGTGAAATTTTGTGTGACTATCTTCATTTGGGTTTGTTGCTAGAAGATTACCTTCTTCCTTTTTCTAGTTTCCCTACTCATGTTGGAGTTTTCTATCTATTATCCTTTGCGGGGCTGGATTTGTGGAAAGATATTGTGTAAATTTGGTTTTATCATGGAATATCTTTGCTTCTCTATTTATGGTAATTGAGAGTTTTGCTGGAGCTGGCATTTGTGTTCTCTTTGTGCCTGAATGACATATGCCCAGGATCTTCTAGCTTTCACAGTCTCTGGTGAGAAGTCTGGTGTAATTCTGATAGGCCTGCCTTTATATGTTACCTGAGCTTTTTCCCTTACTGCCTTTTTTAAAAGGAGCTATGGCAAAGTTTTATTAAAGGAAACCTTTCTTGTTTACTTCTCACCAGTCTGTTCTGGCATGCTTCTAATATCAGAATCACCTGGGTCAATGATAACAAGTGTGCATACTTTGCAGTATTTTCCACATGCTGTGCCCAATGCAATATTATTGCCACTGTAGTGATGGTCACTAGTTTTAGCCAACATGGAATAATATTCTATTTCAGATTTCCTCAAAGCTGGGCAGTTGTCGAGGATAACCAACTTTGCTTTGCCTTGTCTAATCATCTTCAGAGTCTGTTTGTTCCCCTTCATGTACTTTCCAGTTTTCATAACAAGTTGGAGCCTAAAGTTGATCAACTCCAGAGAATTTTTCATCTTCTTTGCAGCCACCATCTTCTTGCCTTAGGTGTGGGACAACTCCCAACCAAGATCAGGTACAAGATGGCCAGGGAGTGAAAAAGGAAGGAGCTCCCACAATGCAAAGTTCTTCTAGGTGGACAGAGGATTATCCCCCTTACTGCTTTTAATATTCTTTCTTTGTTTTGAGCATTTGGTATTTAGACTATTATGTGATGGGAGGAATTTTTCTTCTAGTCCAATCTATTTGGAGTTCTGTAGGCTTCTTGTATGTTTATGGGCATCTCTTTCTTCAGGTTAGGGATGCTTTTTTCTATAATTTTGTTGAAGATATTTACTGGCCCTTTAATTTGGGAATCTTTACTCTCTTCTATACCTACTATTCTTAGGTTTGATCTTCTCATTGTGTCCTGGATTTCCTGGATATTTTGGACTAGGAGCTTTTTGCATTTTACACTATCTTCAATGGTTGTGTTGATGTTTTCTATGGTATCTTCTGACCCTGAGATTCTCTCTTCTATGTCTTGTATTCCGTTGGTGATGCTTGCATCTATAACTCCTGATAGCTTCCCTAGGTTTTCTGTCTCCAGAGTTGTCTCCCTTTGTGCTTTCTTTATTGTTTCTCTTTCCATTTTTAGATCTTTGATGATTTTGTTCAACTCCTTCACCTGATTGTTTTTGTTTTCCTTTAATTCTTTCATGGATTTTTGTGCTTCCTCTTTAAGAGCTTTTCCTTGCTTACTTGTGTTGTCCGGTATTTCTTTAAGGGAGTTATTTGTCTCCTTCTTAAAGTCCTCCATCATTATCATAAAATGTGATTTTAAATCTAAATCTTGATTTTCGTGTGTGATGGGGTAGCCAGAACTTGCTGTGGTGATAGAACTGAGTCCTGATGATACCAAATAGCCTTGGTGTCTGTTGCTTAGGTTCTTGTGCTTGCCTCTTCCCATCTGATTATCTCTGGTGTTAGTTGGTCTTGTTGTCTCTGATTGGATCTTTTTCCTCATGTTGGTTTGTGAACCTGGGATCTTAGGAGTTAGAGCACTGCTGGGTGGTCAGCACTCTCTGGGATGGGGGGTTCGGATTTGGGTTTGGATGGCTGTGGAACAGTCATAGGTCTGGGCACAGATGGAGACCAGAAGGATCCTTTCCCAGGCTTCTTTGTGGTGGTACCTGTGCACAGTGTGCTCCTGGCAGGTCCCTCTTTGGACAGTTATTGGAGAGAAAGTGGGGTCTCATATGTGGGTTTAGGAGTGAGAGTATTCCAGGGAGAATTCCTCTCTCCAGGCAGAATTTGGGTACCCAGATACCATTTTCAACGTTATTCAAAACCAGAATTAAATGTTTTTCTTTTAAATACTTATTTTATTATTTCTTTATATTTCCATACAAGAATAGTCTATTTACATCATTCCAACCCCATTATTTCTCTCATCTCGTTCTTCCTATGTCTTCCCAACACCCCTCAAATTCATGTCTGTCTGTCTATCTGCCTATCTATCTATCTATCTATCTATCTATCTATCTATCTATCTATCTATCTATCATCTACTGCTGAGCCTTTTACTGCTTGTCATATGCATATTTGTGTAGGACTGAGCACTGGAGACTAAATAGCTTTCCAAGGCCCCATTCCTGGTGAAGATTCTTCTCCTATCAGCCATTAAGGGCCCATAGACAGAATCTCATGAGACTTTCTCTGTCCATCTTGGCCTGCCAACTGGTGCTTGCTCAGGTGGTATTCACAAGACTTTCCTGGTGGGCAGAATTTTATGCCATGGATAGATCTGGGGACTGCAAGGGGGAATGACAACTAGATAGGTTTCAGGGTAGTCACCAGACTAGGTTGGTTCATAGTTTGTGTGACTAGGGATTGACCTGGTGATTAGGGAGGGTGCCAGCTAGACAGGGTTCAGGATACACACCAAACCAGCCTGCACAGGAGTTCGGAGCTTTAATAGTTTTATCAATACTCAATAGTTATTTCCTTTTACAAACATTTTGATATAATGTTATTTTGTAAATAAATTGCTCATAATATTTCTTTTCAGGCCACAGTGCTTTATTAATTAAAAATAATAAATAATAAATTATTTAATAATTTATTAACACTTATAATAATAGTATTCATACCAGAGCCATATTTGCCATAATCATTTTGGTTAGCGTACCTTCTGCTTCACTCTCAGAATTTACCTAGAAGGAGATTCTGCACTTCCAGAGTCTTTTAAGGTTTGGGTAGCCACCTGGACCTACCTTCTGTTAACTAAGTATATCACAGCTGCCACGGGCACATCATTCTTCCACCTTTTGCTTCGTGTAAACTGGAGCTTCTTCTGGGTTCCTCTGTGATCAGTCATCACATGTGAAGACAGATGCATGTCTATGATTAAAATCCTCCTTCCCCAACACAATCCAGCAGCATCTGCTCTGTGCATCATCATTCGCCAAATTTGATTGATTTTGTGACCTTCAGATTGGTAGAAAGAAGGAGAATGAGTGAATGAGAAAAATGTTTATTTGGACTCCATTATTAATAGGGGTGCGAAAATAAGTAAAGACATGCACTAAGTTATCCTATTTACTACACATTTTTATATTTAACATTTACAATTCAGAACATTAAATGTATAAAATTGAAAGAATGATTTTTATTTTGCATAAATTATAGTCCAGATTATTATGTTCTTTACACATATCACTTATAAACTGGACCTATGTAAGACTGAGACAAAGTAATAATAATAATGTGTTATTAAAGTGTTTCTCTTTATTTATTTATTTATTTTTTATTTTTTATTTATTTATTTATTTTTTTATTAACTTGAGTATTTCTTATATACATTTCGAGTGTTATTCCCTTTCCCGGTTTCTGGGCAAACATCCCCCTAATCCCTCCCCCTCCCCTTCGTTATGGGTGTTCCCCTCCCCATCCTTCCCCCATTGCCGCCCTCCCCCCAACAATCTAGTTCACTGGGGGTTCAGTCTTAGCAGGACCCAGGGCTTCCCCTTCCACTGGTGCTCTTACTAGGATATTCATTGCTACCTATGAGGTCAGAGTCCAGGGTCAGTCCATATATATTCTTTAGGTAGTGGCTTAGTCCCTGGAAGCTCTGGTTGCTTGGCATTGTTGAACATATGGGGTCTCGAGCCCCTTCAAGCTCTTCCAGTTCTTTCTCTGATTCCTTCAACGGGGGTCCTATTCTCAGTTCAGTGGTTTGCTGCTGGCATTTGCCTCTGTATTTGCTGTATTCTGGCGGTGTCTCTCAGGAGTGATCTACATCCTGCTCCTGTCGGTCTGCACTTCTTTGCTTCATCCATCTTGTCTAATTGGGTGGCTGTATATGTATGGGCCACATGTGGGGCAAGCTCTGAATGGGTGTTCCTTCTGTTTCTGTTTTAATCTTTGCCTCTCTATTCCCTGCCACGGGTATTCTTTTTCCCCTTTTAAAGAAGGAGTGAAGCATTCACATTTTGATCATCCATCTTGAGTTTCATTTGTTCTAGGAATCTAGGGTAATTCAAGCATTTGGGCTAATAGCCACTTATCAATGAGTGCATACCATTTGTGTTTTTCTGTGATTGGGTTACCTCACTTAGGATGATATTTTCCAGTTCTAACCATTTGCCTCTTTAGGTAATCTGTGGTGATACATCATTATGAACATAACTCTTACTTGCTATAAAAATATTTCTTATATTCAGAGAGATAGTTGGGGTTTTTGCTGAAACTGAAATTCCAGTTAATAACACACACATCTTAAGGTGACTTAAGTCCAACTTTCTATTGTAGACTGTGCAGCTCACCAGTGTGAAGCAAGGTTTGTGATCGAAGCACACAGTGCAATGGGCTGTGGAGTGTGGCAGTGAACATGGGTGGTACTTATATACACAGCAGACAAAGGTTTGAATGGGAAATCACCACACTGTAGAGTTTGTGTAGTCTGTTGGGGCACAGGTCGACAGTCTGGGAGGGCAGGGGATTCTGTGTTGACATTCTAGATCTTTTTTTCATTGAAGCAGCCAAGTAAGCCTCTAATCCCAAAGGACACAGAATTCGGGCACACATCAGCATCCTTTCCTGTTTTTCCAATGTTCAGCTCAGAACTCCGGTCCTGAATAAGAACCATGACAGAAGAACATTAGGAGTATAGAAACTGTTTGTGGTGATCAGTATTCATGTGCATGGCCGTTTGATCAGCACAGCACATTAAGCAGAGGAACAATCTTAAAACGAGAAAGCTAATAAATGACTATCTTTCCTTTCCACCAGACCTAACAGGTTTTAATGAAGGACTAGTATTGATAACATGGAGGATGAAACTCTTCTACCAAGAAGGAGACAATTGTTCTTCCTTTCTGTATTGTATTTGTAGTTTGCCTTGCGCTCTGTGGGGCATGCTGGAGTCCTGTTACTGCAGGCAGTTAATAAGTTGTAAATTCTTTTATTCAACAATGTATATCTTATAATGTGAAAACGTTTGGAACTTACTTGTGAAACCAATGTCCCTGAGTTGGTTTTGTTATGGTCATGCATCATTGAATTTAGACACTTATTTTAGTTGTATAAGACTGAAATAGAATAATTCCGTTTTATTGAATGCAACACTATGCAAATAAAAACCAATATAACAAAACTATAACTATTTCTGGTGTCTACTGTGTTTCAGTCTAGGTAAAGGAAAATAAAGTGACTGAACAACCCAGCTGAGAAGGCTAATCTTGACCAGCAGAGGGCAGCTGCATCTTACATGGCCAGTTCAGAGGATCATCATGTGGCATTCTCCACACTGCTTAACCATTTTACTTCTTTGCATTAAACACCGTTAACTTTTCTCAAACTCTTTCTACTTAGAGACTTAAATAAGATCCTTATTCAAAGTTTAAAAGCACTTTCGTTTACTAATTTGTACGTTTTCTTTTTCTACAATATATTTAATATGATCCTTAAAAATACCTTGGCATTGAGCGAGAGAGGGAGAGAGAGAGACAGAGACAGAGACAGAGAGACAGAGACAGAGAGACAGAGACAGAGACAGAGGGGGGCTGGATACTTGATTCTACTTTGCATATTAACAGCAAATGAATTTTTTACATCATTATGTACATATCTAATAATTGAGGTGTAATATGGAAAAATATCTAAGAAGTTTGTTGTTACTGTTTCTGCATCCATTGAGAAGTGAAGAGGTGTTGAGAGAGAACTGGCCACTGAACTGGCTGTCTGGAGTTCCTGGTTGGACAGGATCTCTGTAGAATGCAACTCTCCACACAATGGTTTCTACATAGAAATCTCATTACACTCTAAAGCAGACAAGGGGGCAAAACAAGTTGGTGGAAAAGCAATGCTGGTCAAATGATATGGACAGGACCAGAGGTCCAACACCGTTCCCTACACTGCTGAAATAATGCACACGAAGTCAAGAAACCCACAGCAAGTGAAATCAAGGGATAAGCAACTGCAGAAGTCTATGACTTTCCATGAGCATATACAAGCTGAGGGAGTTTAAGAGATGACTCTAAAATAAGTAGTTAAAAGCTGAAATCAATAACATAAAATTGTACTTTAGATTTAATGAGAGATGCTGGTTCTAAGAAGAAAGCTAAGAATAAGAATTACAGTACACACACTGGACAAAGTTGGTAGAGCCTTCAAAAGGCCCACCACTATCAATAAACCTTCTCCACTCAGCCCTGGTCTTCTGTAGGCTGCTAAAACATACCGCCACACTCTAAGAAACAATTTTCCAAATTGCAGGGAACATTCAGGTAGAGATTTCTAAAATATTTGACAGAATACAAAGACGCTATAGCAGTGATTATTTGCCACTGATAATGTCTGACTGTAATATGTCCTCAGTTCATTTTATCTATGGTCACTGCTATTAACGTATGCTTATTTTGCATATGGGTCTGAAGAGAACATTCCAGACCCAAAATACAGTACAAATAATAACATTGGTTTGATGAGACCAAATACATCTATAAAACAGTAATGGATGCCCAATAAGTAGAATGATAAGTACTATAACAAAAGAAAGATTTCATTGCCTCATTTTGATACCCAAATACTGATTTTCTATGCTGTTGGAGATACACATAAATGACCTAAACACTTTCAATATGTGTGTAGTGAAACAACATATATTCCCCATAATATGTATGCATGTATGTATGTATGTATGTATGATTCATTGGTGCACAGAAATATTTACAGTATTTTTTATTCAGCGATATGGGTGATAGTATGTTAACATGTTAAAGGAAAATTCATTTGTGTCTCCTCCCCCCACATGTATGTATATACTCAGTATATTTAGGCTCCACAGAGCAATAGGAGTGCATTTTATTGATTTCATGAACATAATTAGCAACTTTCTACTTTAATATAGTTACATTAAATCAAATCAGTATAAAATGAATCACTATCATTAATAATGAGTAATATATATTATAAGTGATATAAATTGAAAGTTTAGTTCTTCACTTTGTGCCATAAATCCATGACAATTTTAGTTTTATTGAAAAATCCCTAATTTCAACATAATATCACATTCTATTTACATTGGATACACTGTGATACAGTTTTCAGTTTTCTACATTAAAATAATAGGAAAATAAAAATAATTTAATTTGGTGCAATAGAAACGCACAACTTTAGAACTAAGCATACATGTCTCCCATGACAAAACTCTTGTATGTGATAGTGCAGCTCTGGAAGGAACTGGAAGGTCAAGAAAAGCTGTGTGAGGCACATTCTCACCTGGATGCCTTTTTTTTCTGGTTCTGACTTCTTGGTTCAGTGACAGCACAGTTTGTCTACTGTGGTGCTCAGTTTTCTTCATGTTCAAGAAACAAATCTGAATGAACTACGACCATTCTACAGACTTTCCATTTAGCTGGCTAGGCCTGAATTGGGGAATATCGGCTTCTTCCTCGATTGTGTGTAGGCAAATGGAAATATCACTTTATAAACATATTGGGATCTTAATGCTGGAAAGTTCAAAACAGCACTTTTAGCTAAGAATTCTTAAAGAGCTTTGGTCCTTAAAGAGTTGTATTTCCCATTTTCAAATACACAATTTCATTCAATCTTCCAGAAATTCCATGAAAAAATTACAGTATAAAACCTATTTGTAGCTCAAAATGTTGTAGGCCACAGTGTTTAAATGTCAGGACCATAATTCAAATACAAGTTTGCCTGAAAACTTGAGTGTGATTCTGAGCCAGTCCACCATGTCCTTGGGAGATGGTTCTGTGGATGTTACTTGACTAAAGATAAATTAGCTGAATCTACTTCAGCAGATCTCTCACTAGCCTAACAGTGTTGTGTTGCCTTAAGTATCTTAAAAATGCAAGTTGACCCCAGTTAAATTTACTCCCCTCAAAAGAGCTTCTGTCTATATTTTTTATTCCAAGTAGATTTTTCTAAAAAAAATTAGTACTGACAGAGGAGGATTAGAAGTATTTCTATGGGTTGTAAACCCATAAGAAGAGTAATATCAACTAACCACACACATACCCCCAATCCCCAGAGCTCCCAGGGAGTAAAAAGTAGACCTGGAGGGACCCACGGCTCCAGCCACAGAGGATATCAGTGGGAGGAGAAGCCCTTGGCCCTGGGAAGACTTGATGTCCCAGTGTAGGGGAATGCTAGATCCATGACGCAGGAGTGGTAGGGGAGCACCCTCATAGAAGCAGGGAGAGGGATGATGGGATAATGGGTTTCTGGAGGGGAAACCTGGAATCAGATAACATTTGAAATGTAAATAAATAAAAATATCCATTTTTTAAAAGGAAGGAAGGAAGGAAATGAAGGAAGAAAGAAAGAAAGAAAGAAAGAGAGGAAGGAAAGAAGGAAGGAAGGAAGGATGAAAGAAAGAAAGAAAGAAAGAAAGAAAGAAAGAAAGAAAGAAAGAAAGAAAGAAAGGAAGGAAGAAAGAACGAAAAAAGGTCTGGCAAGTTCCAACTTCTTGTCTGAGAATTTGCTCAAGTTCTTCCCTACTTGAGCCAGATTTGGGGTATGCACTGGGCATGGGAGGCAGTATGTTCTTCTTAGGCAACAGAGGGAGAGCACAGAGCACTTCCTGTCTCTTCAGACTTCAACACTTAATTGTTCAGCCAATGTTCCTCTTTCCCATATTGAAATATCATGTGTGGTTTCTCTTTTCCAAAGCAAACTTAAAATCATCTTAATATTTGAACTGTTTGATAAGTGAGATGAGGTAATTCTATTGCCTTTTATAAAAGACAAATTGGGACATTAAGATAAATATTATCTCAAATGATTACAGTTTATCACTCTGATCAGAATAAGCAGATAGTTAAGGCTGTCAGTTCAACAATTACTCATGTCTTGGGTTGTGTTGTACTCTCTGTAGGCCACAGAAAGTTCACAAGCAGCAGAAAACCCAAAGCTCATTCCTGGTCTCAATATGTTTCCAACTTTTTGACATTTATGATTAAACTTGAATGCTCTCTAACCCTTAGACTTCTGAAAAAAAATGTGGATGAAATCTCTTTTCATCTGTTTCTCTCTATACATTAGCTTAAAATTTTCAGATGGCTTCTATTGACCTGTGATGTAAACTATGAGTTTACCTCAATGAAAATGCAGTGCTTCGCTAAATTTTTGTCAGATTCTGTCCTAACAGAGGATTAGCATTCTCAGTTCTTCTAGCCCCATTGGCTGCCATTCCTCCTACTTATTCAGACACAGTTCCTTTGTGCACTCCCTTTCTGTCTTGTTAATCTTCTGTGAATGGGGTGGGAGGGGAGCCATAAAACATCTTTCTACTGAATACTTAACAAAGTTGTTCAACTTATGGTTATAGCACTCTGACCATTGAAATGTCTTCTCCCAACCTCCAGGGTATTCTGGTTGAAATAAACTTGCAAATAAATTCCTCAAGTCTACATTGTTTCTCAGGTTAACATAATATCATAACAATTTAGAACTTCTCTATATCTCTTCCAGAGAAATTCTTCTTATCTTTAAAACATAATATCATTTTTTAATTCTATTTGAAAGTCTGGATAGGCATGTCACAGTTTTTATAAATAAAACTAACCCTAAACTTTGCACATTTCTTCCATAATTATTGAAATAAGATAAATGTTTGCTATGTATGGAATCTTCACTTTTGGTAAATATGTTATAGGCACTAGAGTTACTTGAGAATCTCTTAAAGCCAACTTCCCTCACTTGTACTAATCCATAGAAAATATATCATGACCTCTGTTCATGGTATCATTTTATAAAACTGAAACCAAGGACTTCGGAAATTCTTTAAATCAAATGTTCTATACAAGAGATTTCAATGAGTTATGATTTTGATATTTGCATGCACACACACACACACACACACACACACACACACACAAACACATGTGCTACCTGGCAAAGAATAACCTCAAATCTGAGCTCAGTGCTTCATGAAACATTCATGGGACGTAGGCTGCGAGATTTGCATAGGGCAAAGTATAAATGTGTGTTCAAAATCAAGGCTACATTCAAAGTTACCAAGTGTCAAAAAATGGAGATGCGGTAAGTCAATAAGGCCCCATGGGTTGATGTTCATAGGATTAGGAGATATAGACAATTATATTATTTTCTTAAAAAAAAAAAAGAAAGCATTGGATAGGCAAAGTCTCCGGTGTAGGGCTGGGGTTCCTTCAAATTTTTTGACCCAATCCAATTTTTTGAGCAATCCAAAGGGTGGGCACCAAACCCTGTTACTGATGCCTTGTTGTACACAGGGCCTGAGCGTAGCTGTCCTCTGGGACAGATATATATATACATACAGCCAACAATTGAACTGAAGTCAGGAACCTTTGTGGAAGAGTTAGGGAAGAATTGAAGGTGCTGAAGGGGTTATCTCATAGAGAGACCAACATTATCAAGTACCCCAACACCTGGGAACTCACAGAGACTAAGTTGACTCACTCGACAACTAAGGAACATATATGGTCTGGTGCAAAGGCCCCTGAAACAAATGTCGCAGAGGACTGCTTTGTCTGACCTCCGTGGGAGAGGATGTTCCTAATTCTGTAGAGACTTGGTGATTCGAGATGTGTTGCCCCAGAGAAGGGGGATGCTGGGGTGGTGAGGTGGGAGTGTGGTAGGCAGGTGAGGGGTGGGTGGGGGTTGGGGGAACATCCTCAAAGGGAAAGAGAATGGGGGATGGTATGAAAAACTCTGGGTGTGGACTAGGAAGAATTTCTAAAAGGACTGTGTTTTATTTCTTGCAAACTATGGTATTTAAGGAAGAAAACTGACTGTCACACAGAGGTGAGTTTGTAATAACTAGACTTTTTAAAATCTAGAAATAAAAATGCAGACACATTCTTCTTATCTGGATTGAACCTGCCAGAGCCAGAACTACCTGCCAGTGTCTGTGACATAGACTCTTAAACATATGGAAGCTGTTTCTTTTACAGCACAAACACCACCAAAAATATCAGTGTACATACTGCTTGAAGTATTAGACTGGCTTTTATCTTTTAAAAGGTTTAAATACCAAAAGCAAAAAGAAAAAAGGATAACACTGTATGAAGACAGATGAGGCAGCACACCTGTGACATTTGTGGGTCTTTTTAAATCTAAGTAAAGGTAAGCCTTAGGCAAGGAATCTTCACTCTGATCTTATTACCAAATTATGTGAAGAATGGGGAAGTCTTCACTTCAGAGTTCCAGATTTCCTGTCTGAAACAACTCTAAAAGCACCTATCCTAAAGGTCAAAGAACTCAGTCATGCTTTAGGGTTTCCTCTTAGTTGATGCAAAACTTAACACTTCAGAGTAGGAAGTTGTGGCGAGCGGGTGTGGCGACAGTCCCAAGATGGCCCCAGCGAACTGCAGCTAAGTCTCATCACTAGCACCTGACTTCCTCACACACCAGAAACTAGCCACGTCCATTGTGAGAGCTGTGCAGGCACACAAGGACGCAAGATCAGGTTATGTGACATGGACCTATGAACTGAGATTACGCAGACTGGACTGAAGAGGCAGAGTTGAGGGAGGATATAAGGGAGTGTGCTTGGGGGCTAAAGGGGGAGAGAGAAGAAAAGAAAAGAAAGATTCCTGCTTGCATGCTGTAAGGTTCCTGAGTAAACTGCTTTGAGAAGAACTCTGTGTCATTGCTCTTTTCTGCGAGTTGGAGACAAAAGGAACAGAAGTGTAGAAGTGTACAAGTATTCCATTACTCATGGTGAACCAGACAGATGCATCACTGTGTAAAATCCCTTGCAGCTAAGACTGACAAACTAGGGAGCACCCTAGGCCCACATGATGAAAGGAGAGAATTAGCTAAGTTAGTACACACAGATAATTAAGTGTAATATAATTTATAAGTAAATAATTTGTGTTTTTCTTTCATGAGTATAGTACATGTTTCTCTCTTTTTTTTTTTTTTTTTTTTTTTTGTAAGCTCAGTGAGACCAACTTGTGTTACTGAAATACATTTAGGTGTTGGCCAACTGAAAGAGTGTGATAACTCCTTAACTAGGGGGTTGGACTTCATGTCCACTTTCACCTAAATCTTTACATGTCTGGCTTGGACTTGCACAAGTTTTGTGCATATTGTCACAGCAGCTGCAATTTAACATATGCAATTTCTTGTTTAGTCAGAAAAACATTTGTATCCTTGGATTCATCCACTGCTTCTGGCTCTTATCATCTTATTGACTGCATTTCCTCAATAAACCCCAAGTCTTGGGGGCAGAGGTATGATCAAAATGTGCCACTCTCCAGCTTCTTGTTTTCTGCAGCTTAATCAGTTGTTGGCCTCTGGGTTAGTCATTATCTACTGCCAGAAGAAGCTTCTCTGAAGAGGGATGAGAGATTCACTAATACATGGACATAGCACTAACTCAGTAGGAATCTAGTTAATAAACCATTGGTAGTAGGGTCTCCAATGACCTATCTAGTCTCAAGTTCTTGGGCCCACTGACAGTTAGGCTTGCATTTCATTTATAGAATAGAACTTAAATCTGATCAGCACATAGATGGTTGCTCCCCTAACATTTGTTCTATTACTGTGCCAATAGACATTTTTTTTCAAAGCCAGTTGTTATTGTAGTTTTCGGTCTTCTCTGCTAGGTAATATTGATGATCACCTTTCTCCTGTGGTTTTTTGCATGGCTTCTCCAGAGTTATGGAAGGTAACATGTAGGGAGGAAGTTTCCATGTCAATATCACCTTGATTCTTCCTGCTCTATGACTCAACTATGCAGGTTTACAGCAACAAGGTCTTACCATTGCTTTCCGGAGGACACTGAATGGCAATGTCAAAGCCTATAATGTTTGTCTATGAGACCCTTGTGATAATAGTTCTAGAGTGAATATCCCAGTCCTAATACAGTTTTCTTCCTTCTCTCTCTCTCTCTCTCTCTCTCTCTCTCTCTCTCTCTCTCTCTCTCCCTCTCTCTTTATTTATTTCTCATCCTTCCTTACTTCCTTCCTTCCTTCCTTCCTTCCTTTCTTTCTTTCTTTCTTTCTTTCTTTCTTTCTTTCTTTCTTTCTTTCTTTCTTTCTTTCTTTCTTCTTGATGTGTATTACGCTGTGCAGGCATGGTACCGCCTTATAGTGTTACTACATTCAAGTTTTTGTACACACACACACACACACACACACACACACACGGCCTTTAGAATTTTTTATCCCTCCCCATTCTTCCTCTTTTGCCCTGCCTTTCTACCATCTATCTCCTCTAACAATTCCAGGTCCATTATTTTTGTTTACTCTAATGTATCTAATATACCTCTGAATTCTATCTCCTTTTCCTTTAGCTCCTTCACTAATATGGGCCTTTATTGGCTTCTTTTTTCTTTTTGTCTTTTTTTTACAAGTGTCTCTATGAGAGAAAACATGTGGCATTTTCTTTTTGGATCTGGTATATCTCATGTGGTATACCAGATATTTTTCAACTCAATTCATTTATCCTAATTTCATAATTACATACATAATTACATTCTTCTTGACAGAAATCACTTTTTTCCATTGTGAAAATATACCCCATTATTATTATCTATCCCTTAGTAAGTGGTCATTTAAGCTATGTCCATTCCTGGATATTGTGACTAGAACAGCGATAATATTGCTGAGCTTCTCTCTTTAGTAAGGTATAAGATTCTTGGAGTAGATATTCAGGAATTATATAGCTAGACCAAGTGGTATATATATTTTTTTACTTCTTTGAGGAATCCTCATACTGATTTCAATAGTGGTGGCTGCATGGGTCCTTTCCATCAGCACTGAATAATTATGCCTCTTTCCCCATATACACATATACCAACATGTTTCCCTTCCTCCTCTCTTATCCATTCTGGTTGAAGTAAGATTAAATTTTAAAGTGTTGATTTGTATTCCCATGATTGATAAGTGTTGAAAAAATTAAAAACTGTTAGCAATTTTAGTAAATATTTTGAAAACTCTCAATTTAGTCCCTTGCCACAATTTTTAAAGTAATATTTATTAATTATCTTTTAATTTTATACAATATATTCTGATCAATTTTAATTTAATTTTTTGAGATTATAATATATCATTTTCCTGTTTCCTTTCCTGCTTCCACACCCAACTGTATAATCTTCCTCCTTTTTCTACAAATATAGGCTCTTCTTCTGTCAATAATTACACACAAACACACACACACACACACATACACACACTTGCATGCACACATACAGACATACACACATACACAACACACAGAAAAACACGCCCAATGAGACAGAGAGAGATCATAAATACATAAATGCAACCAACCAAGTCTGTATGTGCTTGTATGAATGTGTTCATGTTTTCAGGGATGGCTCTATGTTATTGAATAACCAGTTTCTAACTGGGTTTTTTTAATGATTTTTTTGTATTCTTTCTATATTCCAGATGTCTACCCTCTGTCAGATGTACCGCTGGTAAAGATGTTGCCCATGCCTCTTCATTCTCACGATGGGGTCCTTTGCTATACAGCCTTTACTGTTTTATGCGGTCCCATTTTATGTGACCCCCACTCTGTTCTCAACTCTTCTGTGGCTCCCATTGGTGCCTGGATGTCCAAGAGTCTGAGAACTCCATGGCCCTGGCCTTGTGGCAGAGCCCTGAACAAGCTCTGGCTTCCCCAAATCTCGGACAGCACTTTTTCTACCCTGGAGCGGTCCAGCCCGGAGAGGGTGGGATAAAGTCAATAAAACTGCCCATGTTCCACCTCCCCAAGAGGCCATGCCCAGATTCTAATTGGATACAGACCCACAATATCTGTATCTCTTATAATATTTCTGATAACATGTTTTAAAAATTTCACTGAACCTTAGATGTGAGTTGTTTTGTACATGTATCTATTGTGCCTGTGGTCCATAATTCTGTACTTTGGTTGGTCGTGGTTTTTGGTAATGATTATCCATCTATGGCAAAGGGCAGTTTTCTTGATAAAGTATTGGGACTACATGTATCTGTTGATATAAGTTCAAGTGTTTAGAATACATTTAAGGATTATGCAGTTTTAGTAAAGTGACTGTAGCTACTCCTCTGAGATCCATGAGTTTACTATCCCTGGTTAGTTGGTTGGCTAGGATTCCAATACCAGTTGCAGTTTCCCTCCTGTTGCGGAAGCCTTAAACCCAATTAAAGAGGTTTGGTGACCACCAAGACATACATATTAATGCTGCACCCTCAAGGTTATCATGTCTAGCTGTTGGTTGTGCTTCATAGTGTCCTAGCTTTGCAAGCTCATCTGGAAGCACCTTGAGGTATCATAAAATCCAGTCCTCAGAGAGGAGGCATTCTTGTCAGATCAAGCTAAAGAATGCTGAGAGAGGAGAAATATTCTTTCCCAGGGAAATATCCTATGGATTATACAACACAAAGAGATCACCCTGGAAAACACAAAGAAACATTGTGAATTAAACAGTTGTATTTAAACATTTAGGAATCCATCACACACACACACACACACACACACACACACACACACACACACACATATATGAAATTATAGAGTGAATGACTGATTATTTCTAGAGTAGAACATATCTTTATTTTGAACATTATGTATTAAAAATAATATATGTGTTTTCCATGAATTTGTAAAATAACTATATATGTGTGTATATGTAGCATTACATGTACGTATTAGTCTTAAATTTTTAATATAGAGGTAATAATTTAGTTTGTTTTTACCATTGCTTTACTATTTGAGATTGGACAAATCTGACAATAAGAAGATGAAGAGAGTTGAAAGTTTTGTGGGTGTTTGGTGCTTCCACTGTTTCAGTGGGTTCCTACAGGAGGTAGCCTCTTCAAGTTCCATATCCCCCAATGAAAGGAATTACAGGTAAGATATCCTCCTTTGATTCTTGGGTGCCTTTCTTATCCCAGGTCTCTGTCTCATCCTGGAGATGCCCCCACACACCACCTCACCTTCGTCAGTTGTAGATTTCCATTCATTTTCATGGCTATCTGGCCATCTGTCTTGTCCTTCCCCACACCTGATCCTGAACCCACCCATTCTCCTCTCCATTCTTTTCCCTCCCAGGTCCCTCCTTCCATCTGCCCCTTATGACTATTTATCCTCCCCAAATTTATCCTATTTATAAGAACTGTGGGCTTGGGGGATGGAGCAAAGACCGAAAACGGTCAACTAAAATCCAGCCTATCTTGAGACCCATCCCATGGGCAGGCACCAATTCCCAACATTATTAAAAATAGTATGTTATATTTGCAGATAGAAGAAAATGTTGTCCTCAGAGAGGTTCAACCCATCTTAGGATGTGATGGAAAGGAGGATTTGTGTGGAGATTCAAGTTCAGGATAAGCCAGATCTCAGAGTCCTAGGAGAAGAAAGATGTAAAACAAAGTTCATTCTTGAACTGTATTCTTACTGACCGTTGGAAGAGACCATTAAGCCAATCATTTATTAGGCAAAGAAATGCAATTTGGCAGGGTAGAATGAGCTTGTCACAGGTATTAAACACAGTACTACCCAAGCTTTACAAAGCAGTGTCCTTTTATTCTGTGCCATGTTCAGGAATACATAAAGGTGAAGAAATATTTTTTCATGTTTTTTGTTTGCACGATTACATGTATTAGGTCACATTCCATAGTGTAACAGAATTTTCAGCATATTGATATGAGGAAGAAAATATTTGTTATCTTTATCAGTTGCTTTGGAAGTTTACAGTGTTCTTTGGTACGTATAAAACATTGTGCCTTTTCTATGCTGAGGCCAGAGACTGTCTTCCCTTCTACTCACTTAAAGGGAAATTTGGCTATTGTGATTCTGACTTACTTCAAATGTTCAAGAAAGTGAACAAAAATAATCTGTAAGGACTGTACACAAATTCCTCCTTATAACTGGTTAAAGCTTCCTGATGGAATGTCTACTTCCTTAGTCATGTGTCAGTGGAAACAGTCACTTTTTCAGATGTGTTCCTAAGGGTAGAAATCCTCACCAACAGTGTTAGATAAAAAAAGATGAAATTTCTAAAAGGTGTTTGTTTATTTCTTAAACAACTGTGATAGCTTATTTGACTATGGGACATTGTGCAATGGTTGCTTTATACATTCAATAAACAACTTGAAACTTTTAAAGAGATTATTCCAAGTCTCCATGAATTAAAGTTCTCTTCCAGGTAGAGTTGAAAATCTAAACCATTCCATTATGCTTTGTGAGAAGATGCAGTGTTTCCACAGCTCTAACTTCATAGCTCAGTTCCATGGTAATCATATTAAATATTTAGAGAAAGAAGTCAAATGAACTCCCTAAATAACCCTCTATAAATATTTCCTTATCATGTATTTTGAGAATATGGGCCTAAGGGAATTAATTCAAAGTTATATGCCTCTGTCATGTTCAAAGTTGTCCAAGAACTTGCTCAAGTTCTTCTATACTTGAGCCAAATTTGGGGGTTAGCACTGGGTAGGGGAGGCAGTATGTGCTCACTAGGGACTAGAGGGAACACGAAGCACTTCCCAGCTCCTCATACCTCAATGCTCACTTCTTCAGCCAATGTTTCTCTTACAAATGTTGAAATAGCATATGTGATTTCTCTATTGACAAGAAAACTTAGAAATATCTTAATATTTGTAATATTATGCTTTATACAACATAAGGGTATTACTAATATAATTAGCTAATATAATTATACCATGTCACTCAGCTGAAGATATGCAGACTGACAAGATCATTAGTCAGCAACCAATAATTTTCCCTTTTTGTTTTGCACGTACCAAAGAACACTGTAAACTTCCAACGCAACGGATAAAGATAAGGAATATTTTCTTCCTCATATCAATATGTTGAAAATTCTGTTACACTATAGACAATATTGAATGTGGCCTAATACATGTAATTCTGCAAACAAAACACAAAAAATATTTCTTCACCTTTGTGTATTCCCCGAACATGGCACAGAATAAAAGGACACTGCTTTGTAAAGCTTGGGTAATACTGTGTTTAATACCTATGACAAGCTCATTCTACCCTGCCAAATTGCATTTCTTTGCCTAGTAAATGATTGGCTTGATGGTCTGTTCCAATGGTCAGTATGAATAGAGTTCAAGAATGAACTTTGTTTTACTTCATTCTTCTCCCAGGACTCTGAGGTCTGGCTCATTCTCAACTTGAATCTCTGCACAAATCCTCCTTTGCATCATAGTCTAAGAAGAAGCCTTATGGTGTACCATCCTAGGCCTATTAACCCAGTAGGCAACCTTCCCCATGACTTCTCCAGATATGCTTCCTTGTTTATGCCTCTGTACAATGGGAACAAGAAAGCTATACAGCACCTTTCTACACATCTCTTCAGGTACTTAACTTACACTTAGAATATTTTTTGTTTTGAAAAGTTATACTTCCTTTTATTTAAATATTCTCAACTCAGGTTCTTTCAATGGGTATTTATTTACATACATACCCCTTCTTATGACATGCCTTCTTTATTCTAAAGATTTCACTCTACATATTACAACTAGTAGTAATATTCAACACATCATTCCCAGAAATGTTACCTATATCCTTTGATATAATATCCAGCCTTCCTATGCCCATTCCTGAAACTTCAAGGAAGTATTTACTAATTCCTATGTACAATACTTGTTTTAATTAATCTTCCCATTAATGCAATACCATACTCTGGAAAAAGAACCATAAGGAAGCAGTGGCTTTGATTTATAGTTTTAAAGGACACATGGGTCACATTATAACAGAAAAATACTTTTGTCATTCTTACTGTCCTATGGAATTATCTTTTTTTCTTTATGGGTGCAAAGAGACATAGTTTATTGTTTGAACATGCCCTGGTTTTAATTTTTCTACTTTTATCAACCCATAGAACATATGTCACTACATGTGCTTTTAAATTGTCTAAAACTATATTTTATGTATAGCAATACACCATTCATATTAACTAAAACCATTGTTTGTTTTAAATGCAAGGAAATAGTGAAAACTTTAACTGTTTTAGCTCCTGAGCAACTGTCGCAGACACATGGTATTTTTTGTTAATAAGCTGCAAGCCTAAACTGGGCAGGTTCTGAGCTATTCTAACTTTCTAAGCTATCTACATCCAAACTATAGGTCCCCAAGTTTTTTTGCAGTTTGAGTCTCCCCGTGGCTTGCTCTGCTTCCTGTGTATCCTCATGTAAGTCACTTGGTGACCAGTCCCGCCTGAGTCCTCCTGGACCCTCTGCCTCATAGCCATTTCTTCTTTTCACTCCTCATAGTTGTCATCTTTATTTCATTGAAGATAATCCTGTTCCTGCTCCCTGCCCTCCTCCTCCTCTTTCTCCTCCTCTTCCTCCTCCTCTTCCTCCTCTTCCTCCTCCTCTTCCTCCTCTTCTTCCTCCTCCTCCTCCTTCTTCACCAACTCCCTCTCTCCCTTTTTCTCTCCTTCTCTCTCCCCTCATCTCCCCAGGATTCTCCAACTCCAACTAGAAAGACCCACCTATTTTCTTATGCTCAGTCAATTGGCTGATCAGATCTTTATTAACCAATCAGAAGGTGATGGTTGATAATATGTACAAATGTTTACAAACCATTAGAAAAAATGTTACACCAATACAGTTGGTGCTTCATAAAAATAACAATTCCTAAGTCTAGCCTGTCTTTGCCAGTCAACTCTTTGCTGGTATAGAAATCAGCATTTGATAAAGACAACCATCTTCACACAGGGCAAAAAGGATTATCCTTATACACTCCCTCCAAAAGAGCATTTTTTTCATGTAAGTTACATCCCATATTTAAGTTTTCTACAGAAAAAAATACAAAAACACCACCATTAAATAATAGGAATGTCACTAGTACTCTGCCCCCAAGAGGCAATCCCTTGAAAACGTTTATGCAACTAGAATCATTTATTTTGCACTGTCCTGTTATCTGCAACAACACCCAGGATCCCCTGATGTCATGCCACTGAGGACCTCTCCATTAACTGAATGCCATCTTTAATGTGCTGCTGTATCATTGGAGTAAGGAACATTTTATAGCTAAAATGGCTATCCAGTATAAAATACAGAACCTTCAAAGTCTCTACACTGTATAAATAATAAAAAAACAACAAAGATGTGTTTTCACAAAATGGTTTCAAGTTGGAAGCTGTTCACATCAAGAGAGTCCTCCATATAGCTGAATCATTATCTACTGCCATATGATACAGCGCTTGGTGAAGGATCCTTCCTTTATCTCTGTGCTTGAAGATTCTTCTTACAGTGCTTTTGCCTTCCCTCAGAAAGGCTTCATTCCCTCCACTCTTACTGAAGACATGGGGGACATTGTCCCTGAGATAGTACTGTGCCCCTCTGAAGGCACTGTATAGGTTTTGTCCCAAACACTCTCAGTTAAACTAATGAAATTTTTAAACAAATCACCAGCTGAAATATCCTGGATTACAATTTTGGAAAACTTTTTTCTGAGGATAAGCTTCTACACCTCTCAAACCTAAAGGTTTCTCGGTCACTTCTCTCCTCTCCTCTGCTATACAGTATCTCAATTCCTTGATATTCTACTTTTTTGGTCCACACTTGGTGGCTGGTTGCTTTCCTCACATGCCCTTGTGTGATTTCATCAAATACCTGACCTCTCATCTTCCTAAGGATCAATGGTACCTTCAGGGTTATCAATCCCAACTGATCTGTGCAAGGATATCATTTTACAAAAAAAAATTCTCAATTTCTTTTCGCTCTAAAGTATACTTACTTGTATGGGATTACAAATTTTCACAAAGATGCAAATACTCTGGATTTTTGTTATTGGTGGTGATGTTGTTCATGTACTTTTTTGTTTGGTTGCTTATTTTTGAGATTGTCTGTGCTTCTTCAGTTAACAGTGCAGTCATCTTTTTCTGGATATTCAAATAAAAAATTTCCAAGTCAGTATTTCTCCTGTAAGAGGTAGGGATGTACCTGGTAAGTTTCCTGGATGATCAGGATCAAAGAATGGTTTGTGAACTCTCTGTATCTTATGATTTGCAGTTCTAGAAACTTTATTTACTTAGTGAATTGAAAACTAATATTTTTGCTTAAAACCTCCCTAGCCTGCAACATCACTTAAGCTATTCTAGATGCGTGGCTTACAAGGAAGACAATAAAGAGACAATGGTCTGGTCTTCCTGGTTGCTGCCGCTGCAGAGAGCCCGTGGGCAGCACCCCACGAGCGAACTTGAGCCCCGGGACCACAGGTAAGACCAACTTTTCTGCTGCAAGAAAGCTACCTGGTGAGCTTGGGACACAGGGAAGCAGAATTCCTCTAGGACCGGGCACGTTCTGTGTTTACCGGAAGTCCCACACCCGCGGATCCCGGCCTGCAGCAGCTCTCTGCCCCCAGACCCTGTGAGAGAGAGACCCAACCGCCTGGTCAGGTGGGCACTCCTGAGGCTGCAGAGCGGAAGAGACCACCAACACTGCTCACCCCTGCCCACATCCCTGGCCAAAAAGGAAACTGTATAAGGCCTCTGGGCTCCCGTGGGGGAGGGCCCAGGAGCGGCAGGACCCCTGCCTGAGACACCACCAGAATCTGAAGGAAACAGACCGGAAAAACAGTTCTCTGCACCCAAATCCCGTGGGAGGGAGAGCTGAACCTACAGAGAGGCAGACAAGCCTGGGAAACCAGAAGAGACTGCTCTCTGCACACACATCTCGGACGCCAGAGGAAAAAGCCAAAGACCATCTGGAACCCTGGTGCACTGAAGCTCCCGGAAACGGCGGCACAGGTCTTCCTGGTTGCTGCCGCTGCAGAGAGCCCGTGGGCAGCACCCCACGAGTGAACTTGAGCCCCGGGACCACAGGTAAGACCAACTTTTCTGCTGCAAGAAAGCTGCCTGGTGAACTCAAGACACAGGCCCACAGGAACAGCTGAAGACCTGTAGAGAGGAAAAACTACACGCCGGAAAGCAGAACACTCTGTCCCCATAACTGACTGAAAGAGAGGAAAACAGGTCTACAGCACTCCTGACACACAGGCTTATAGGACAGCCTAGCCACTGTCAGAAATAGCAGAACAAAGTAACACTAGAGATAATCTGATGGCGAGAGGCAAGCGCAGGAAACCAAGCAGCAGAAACCAAGACTACATGGCACCATCGGAGCCCAATTCTCCCATCAAAACAAACATGGAATATCCAAACACACCAGAAAAGCAAGATCTAGTTTCAAAATCATATTTGATCATGATGCTGGAGGACTTCAAGAAAGACGTGAAGAACTCCTTTAGAGAACAAGTAGAAGCCTACAGAGAGGAATCGCAAAAATGCCTGAAAGAATCTCAAAAATCCATGAAAGAATTCCAGGAAAACATAAATAAACAAGTAGAAGCCCATAGAGAGGAGACACAAAAATCCCTGAAAGAATTCCAGGAAAACACAATCAAACAGTTGAAGGAATTAAAAATGGAAATAGAAGCAATCAAGAAAGAACACATGGAAACAACCCTGGATATAGAAAACCAAAAGAAGAGACAAGGAGCTGTAGATACAAGCTTCACCAACAGAATACAAGAGATGGAAGAGAGAATCTCAGGAGCAGAAGATTCCATAGAAATCATTGACTCAACTGTCAAAGATAATGTAAAGCGGAAAAAGCTACTGGTCCAAAACATACAGGAAATCCAGGACTCAATGAGAAGATCAAACCTAAGGATAATAGGTATAGAAGAGAGTGAAGACTCCCAGCTCAAAGGACCAGTATATATCTTCAACAAAATCATAGAAGAAAACTTCCCTAACCTAAAAAAAGAGATACCCATAGACATACAAGAAGCCTACAGAACTCCAAATTGTTTGGACCAGAAAAGAAACACCTCCCGTCACATAATTGTCAAAACACCAAACGCACAAAATAAAGAAAGAATATTAAAAGCAGTAAGGGAAAAAGGTCAAGTAACATATAAAGGCAGACCTATCAGAATCACACCAGACTTCTCGCCAGAAACTATGAAGGCCAGAAGATCCTGGACTGATGTCATACAGACCCTAAGAGAACACAAATGCCAGCCCAGGTTACTGTATCCAGCAAAACTCTCAATTAACATTGATGGAGAAACCAAGATATTCCATGACAAAACCAAATTTACACAATATCTTTCTACAAATCCAGCACTACAAAGGATAATAAATGGTAAAGCCCAACATAAGGAGGCAAGCTATACCCTAGAAGAAGCAAGAAACTAATCGTCTTGGCAACAAAACAAAGAGAATGAAAGCACACAAACATAACCTCACATCCAAATATGAATATAACGGGAAGCAATAATCACTATCCCTTACTATCTCTCAATATCAATGGCCTCAACTCCCCAATAAAAAGACATAGATTAACAAACTGGATACGCAACGAGGACCCTGCATTCTGCTGCCTACAGGAAACACACCTCAGAGACAAAGACAGACACTACCTCAGAGTGAAAGGCTGGAAAACAACTTTCCAAGCAAATGGTCAGAAGAAGCAAGCTGGAGTAGCCATTCTAATATCAAATAAAATCAATTTCCAACTAAAAGTCATCAAAAAAGATAAGGAAGGACACTTCATATTCATCAAAGGAAAAATCCACCAAGATGAACTCTCAATCCTAAATATCTATGCCCCAAATACAAGGGCACCTACATACGTAAAAGAAACCTTACTAAAGCTCAAAACACACATTGGACCTCACACAATAATAGTGGGAGATTTCAACACCCCACTCTCATCAATGGACAGATCATGGAAACAGAAATTAAACAGTGATGTCGACAGACTAAGAGAAGTCATGAGCCAAATGGACTTAACGGATATTTATAGAACATTCTATCCTAAAGCAAAAGGATATACCTTCTTCTCAGTTCCTCATGGTACTTTCTCCAAAATTGACCATATAATTGGTCAAAAAACGGGCCTCAACAGGTACAGAAAGATAGAAATAATCCCATGCGTGCTATCGGACCACCACGGCCTAAAACTGGTCTTCAATAACAATAAGGGAAGAATGCCCACATATACGTGGAAATTGAACAATGCTCTACTCAATGATAACCTGGTCAAGGAAGAAATAAAGAAAGAAATTAAAAACTTTTTAGAATTTAATGAAAATGAAGATACAACATACCCAAACTTATGGGACACAATGAAAGCTGTGCTTAGAGGAAAACTCATAGCGCTGAGTGCCTGCAGAAAGAAACAGGAAAGAGCATATGTCAGCAGCTTGACAGCACACCTAAAAGCTCTAGAACAAAAAGAAGCAAATACACCCAGGAGGAGTAGAAGGCAGGAAATAATCAAACTCAGAGCTGAAATCAACCAAGTAGAAACAAAAAGGACCATAGAAACAATCAACAGAACCAAAAGTTGGTTCTTTGAGAAAATCAACAAGATAGATAAACCCTTAGCCAGACTAACGAGAGGAGACAGAGAGTGCGTCCAAATTAACAAAATCAGAAATGAAAAGGGAGACATAACTACAGATTCAGAGGAAATTCAAAAAATCATCAGATCTTACTATAAAAACCTATATTCAACAAAACTTGAAAATCTTCAGGAAATGGACAATTTCCTAGACAGATACCAGGTATCGAAGTTAAATCAGGAACAGATAAACCAGTTAAACAACCCCATAACTCCTAAGGAAATAGAAGCAGTCATTAAAGGTCTCCCAACCAAAAAGAGCCCAGGTCCAGACGGGTTTAGTGCAGAATTCTATCAAACCTTCATAGAAGACCTCATACCAATATTATCCAAACTATTCCACAACATTGAAACAGATGGAGCACTACCGAATTCCTTCTATAAAGCCACAATTACTCTTATACCTAAACCACACAAAGACACAACAAAGAAAGAGAACTTCAGACCAATTTCCCTTATGAATATCGACGCAAAAATACTCAATAAAATTCTGGCAAACCGAATTCAAGAGCACATCAAAACTATCATCCACCATGATCAAGTAGGCTTCATCCCAGGCATGCAGGGATGGTTTAATATACGGAAAACCATCAACGTGATCCATCATATAAACAAACTGAAAGAACAGAACCACATGATCATTTCATTAGATGCTGAGAAAGCATTTGACAAAATTCAACACCCCTTCATGATAAAAGTCCTGGAAAGAATAGGAATTCAAGGCCCATACCTAAACATAGTAAAAGCCATATACAGCAAACCAGTTGCTAACATTAAACTAAATGGAGAGAAACTTGAAGCAATCCCACTAAAATCAGGGACTAGACAAGGCTGCCCACTCTCTCCCTACTTATTCAATATAGTTCTTGAAGTTCTAGCCAGAGCAATCAGACAACAAAAGGAGATCAAGGGGATACAGATCGGCAAAGAAGAAGTCAAAATATCACTATTTGCAGATGACATGATAGTATATTTAAGTGATCCCAAACGTTCCACCAGAGAACTACTAAAGTTGATAAACAACTTCAGCAAAGTGGCTGGGTATAAAATTAACTCAAATAAATCAGTTGCCTTCCTCTATACAAAAGAGAAACAAGCCGAGAAAGAAATTAGGGAAACGACACCCTTCATAATAGACCCAAATAATATAAAGTACCTCGGAGTGACTTTAACCAAGCAAGTAAAAGATCTGTACAATAAGAACTTCAAGACAATGAGGAAAGAAATTGAAGAAGACCTCAGAAGATGGAAAGATCTCCCATGCTCATGGATTGGCAGGATTAATATAGTAAAAATGGCCATTTTACCAAAAGCAATCTACAGATTCAATGCAATCCCCATCAAAATACCAATCCAATTCTTCAAAGAGTTAGACAGAACAATTTGCAAATTCATCTGGAATAACAAAAAACCCAGGATAGCTAAAGCTATCCTCAACAATAAAAGGACTTCAGGGGGAATCACTATCCCTGAACTCAAGCAGTATTACAGAGCAATAGTGATAAAAACTGCATGGTATTGGTACAGAGACAGATAGATAGACCAATGGAATAGAATTGAAGACCCAGAAATGAACCCACACACCTATGGTCACTTGATTTTTGACAAAGGAGCCAAAACCATCCAATGGAAAAAAGATAGCATTTTCAGCAAATGGTGCTGGTTCAACATGTAGAAGAATGCAGATCGATCCATCCTTATCACCCTGTACAAAGCTTAAGTCCAAGTGGATCAAGGACCTCCACATCAAACCAGACACACTCAAACTAATAGAAGAAATCTAGGGAAGCATCTGGAACACATGGGCACTGGAAAAAATTTCCTGAACAAAACACCAATGGCTTATGCTCTAAGATCAAGAATCGACAAATGGGATCTCATAAAACTGCAAAGCTTCTGTAAGGCAAAGGACACGGTGGTTAGGACAAAACGGCAACCAACAGATTGGGAAAAGATCTTTACCAATCCTACAACAGATAGAGGCCTTATATCCAAAATATACAAAGAACTCAAGAAGTTAGACCGCAGGGAAACAAATAACCCTATTAAAAAATGGGGTTCAGAGCTAAACAAAGAATTCACAGCTGAGGAATGCCGAATGGCTGAGAAACACCTAAAGAAATGTTCAACATCTTTAGTCATAAGGGAAATGCAAATCAAAACAACCCTGAGATTTCACCTCACACCAGTGAGAATGGCTAAGATCAAAGACTCAGGTGACAGCAGATGCTGGCGAGGATGTGGAGAAAGAGGAACACTCCTCCATTGTTGGTGGGATTGCAGACTGGTAAAACCATTCTGGAAATCAGTCTGGAGGTTCCTCAGAAAATTGGACATTGAACTGCCTGAGGATCCAGCTATACCTCTCTTGGGCATATACCCAAAGGATGCCTCAACATATAAAAGAGACACGTGCTCCACTATGTTCATCGCAGCCTTATTTATAATAGCCAGAAAATGGAAAGAACCCAGATGCCCTTCAACAGAGGAATGGATACAGAAAATGTGGTACATCTACACAATGGAATATTACTCAGCTATCAAAAACAACGAGTTTATGAAATTCGTAGGCAAATGGTTGGAACTGGAAAATATCATCCTGAGTGAGCTAACCCAATCACAGAAAGACATACATGGTATGCACTCATTGATAAGTGGCTTTTAGCCCAAATGCTTGAATTACCCTAGATCCCTAGAACAAACGAAAGTCAAGACGGATGATCAAAATGTGAATGCTTCACTCCTTCTTTAAATGAGGAAAAAGAATACCCTTGGCAGGGAAGGGAGAGGCAAAGATTAAAACAGAGACTGAAGGAACACCCATTCAGAGCCTGCCCCACATGTGGCCCATACATATACAGCCACCCAATTAGACAAGATGGATGAAGCAAAGAAGTGCAGACCGACAGGAGCCGGATGTAGATCGCTCCTGAGAGACACAATCAGAATACAGCAAATACAGAGGCGAATGCCAGCAGCAAACCACTGAACTGAGAATAAGTCCCCCGTTGAAGGAATCAGAGAAAGAACTGGAAGAGCTTGAAGGGGCTTGAGACCCCAAAAGTACAACAATGTCAAGCAACCAGAGCTTCCAGGGACTAAGCCACTACCTAAATACTATACATGGACTGACCCTGGACTCTGACCCCATAGGTAGCAATGAATATCCTAGTAAGAGCACCAGTGGAAGGGGAAGCCCTGGGTCCTGCTAAGTCTGAACCCCCAGTGAACTAGACTATGGGGGGAGGGCGGCAAGGGGGGGAGGGTTGGGAGGGGAACACCCATAAGGAAGGGGAGGGTGGAGGGGGATGTTTGCCCGGAAACCGGGAAAGGGAATAACACTTGAAATGTATATAAGAAATACTCAAGTTAATTAAAAAAAAATGTTAGGTTAAAAAAAAAAAGAGACAATGGACTATAAAGTCATCGTTTTGTTCTTTCAGTAGCATTGCTGAGTCTTGTCTATCAAGAAGGTGGGTTTTCTGCATTCCCAATTGGCACTATTAGAGAAACTCTGTATCAAACGGTAGAGATCATAGACCCCTTCCTTCTTTCATAGTCACTTGTCTGAAATTAATTTTGGACATTTGGTGGAGTAATGGATTCCTATGTGATCACTAATATCTAGAGTTGTTTCTTCAGATTTCCAAATTAAAAAGTCTGCCTTCCTTTGCCAGTAGCACTCTGTTAGGAACTAGTCCATTGGCAGCCCAGATACCTGTCTCTGCGTAACTCTTTGGACTTCAGATTACACATTGTTAAAATTTATGGAAACCAACAACCTACCAATATGAAGAGTTGTGGAGCCGAGCCCTAACCGATACATCTACAGCAGACCTCTACTACCCAAGGCTTAGGAACTATTGCTTAAGAGGTTCAGAAGGATTGTTAAGAGCCAGAGGATCCAGAGATTGCTGTGAGAAAATGTCTCTTAGGGTTGTTAGGCTACCCCATAAAGACTCATCAACAAAATTGTATAAATATAAACTTAATAATAAAGACATGAATAGACATGCAAATGCTGAACCTCAGAGGGTTTAACCCTTTTGTGAGGAACAATAGGCTTTCCTTCTTCTTGAGCTTCATGTAATCTGTGAGTTGTATCATGGGTATTCTGAGCTACCTGCCTAATAGCCACTTATAAGTGAGTGCATATCATGTGTATTCTTTGGGACTGAGTTACCTTGCTCAGGATGATATTTTCTAGTTCCTTCCATTTGCCTGGAAATTTCATGAAGTCTTTGTTTTTAATTGCTGAGTAGCATACCACTGTGTAGATGTACCACATTTTCTGTATCCATTCCTCTTTTGAGTGATATTTGGGTTGTTTTCAACTTCTGGCTATTATAAATAAGGCTGCTATGAACATAGTGGAGCATGTGCCCTTGTTATATGTTAGAGCATATTTTGTATTATATGCCAAGGAGTGGTATTGCTAGGTGCTCAGGTAGTAAATACTATGTCCAATTTTCCGAGGAACCACCAGATTGATTAGAGTGGTTGTATATCAGCTTACAGTCCCATCAGCGATGGAGGAATGTTCCTCTTTCTCCCTATTCTCGCCAATATCTGCTGTAACCTGAGTTTTAATCTTAGCCATTCTGACTGGTATGAGGTGGAATCTCAGCGTCATTTCGATTTAATTTCCCTGATGACTAAGGATGTTGAACATTTCTTTAGGTACTTCTCAGCCATTACATATTCCTTATTTGAGAATTCTTTATTTAGATCTGTACCCCATTTTATAATAAGATTATTTAGAGTCTAGCTTCTTTAGTTCTTTGTATATGTTGGAAATTAGCCCTCTATTGGATGTAGGCTAAAGATCTTTTCCAAATCTTTTGACTGACAGTATTCTTTGCCTTATATAAGCTTTGCAATTTTATGAAGTCCCATTTGTCCATGTTGATCTTTGAGCATAAACCATTGGTATTGATTTCAGGAAATTTTCTGCTGTGTCCATGTGTTTAAGGCTCTCCCTGACTTTCTGATCTCTTAGATTCAGTGTATCTGGAAATAATCAGAGGAGAGAAAAGATGGAAGGGTCTTGTGCAAAAGAGAGGGGAAGGATTAGTTATGGGAAGAATGGGTGTGATATCCCGAGGGTTAGGAAATTGAACAGAGATATGGAGCAATGGGAGATGGGGAACTGGGGATAGCCACCAGAAAGTCCCAGATGCCAGGAAAATAAGGAGCTTCCAGGACCCAACTGGGATGAGATTAGCTGAAATACCCAACAAAGGGGATGCAGAACCTGAAGAGACCATATCCAGAGGTTAGGCAAAGCCCTCAATGGAAGGATGGGGCCACCCACTCATCTCCAAAGTTTTAACACAGACTTGTACCTGTCTAAAAGATATAAGGAGACAAACTGTGGAGCACAAACTAAAGGAAAGGCCATTCAGAGACTATTTCAGATGCCAAAAAGTGCTTGTTGATAGCAGCCTGATATAGCTGACACCTGAGAGGCTCTGCTAGAGCCTGACAAATACAAATGTAGATGCTCACAGCCAACAATTGGACTGAGCATGGGAACTCCAAAGGAAGAGTTAGGAAAAGGACTGAAGGAGCTGACTTTCAGACCTCCAGAGCTCCCAGGAAATAAACCACCATCCAAAGAAAACACATGGAGGGACCCATGGCTCCAGCTATAGATGTAGCAGACGATGGTCTTATCTGGAATCAATGGGAGGGGAGGCCCTTGGTCCCAGTGTAAGGGGATGTCACGGCAGGGAGTAAGGAGGGTGTGTGTGGATGGGATGGGGAACACCATCATAGAAGAAAGGGAAAGGGTGACAGATAGGGGGTTTTGGGACATGAAACCAGGAAAGGGGACAACATTTGAAATATAAATAAATACAATATCCAATAAAAATTATTTAAAAATGAACTATAGGCAACTAAGGAATGCTGAGACTGGGAGAAATAGGCTTCTCCAGAGAAGAGAGCAGTAATTAGTTATCTAATATAAAATAGTTGGCACTGAAAAATCACATATAGGTAGCATACAGACTGTGCAGGTTGTATTTGCATATTTAGGAACACAAACAGAAATAGGAATATATGCAAATATATATTCAACAACAATTAATGATGAAGTGGCCATGAATTTGGAAAAATATGGGCCATACATTTTAGTGTTTGAAGGGAGGAAGGGGAAGGAAGAAATGATGCAATTTTATTAAAATGTTAAAGCAATTTTAAAAAGTGCTACAGAAGCCAGCTAGCCAGAAAAATGTGGTGATTCATGTCTGTGATCTCTGTACACACACAGGATGAGGTAGGAGGTTTGAAACTTAAGGTTCATCTGGTCTACCCAGTAAGATAGTTGCAGCTTATCTCCATCATGTCACCCAGATGCCTGGCTGCTGTCTTACTGAGCTGCAGTGCCTTCGGGCTGTGAAGCCTTGGGGGCTGTCTGCACCCAAGGATGCAGACCCTGGAAAACAGCAACATTCAGGGTACATCAGCTGTGGAGCCTCGCTAAACTAGGGAAGAGTTGAAAATTTAACAAAACAGTTTTACATTCTTTTCCATTATGATTTGTCACATTTGATATATTATGTGTTCTTCATCAGCTTTACCCAAGCTAATACTTTCATGATAGCATTCCTTATTCGGTGTCCATTATTAACAATGCAGTAACTGTCACTGCTTAAATGGTGTTTACATATTAACTCTTTTTTCATGGATGTAGCGAAAGTTATCAATGGTATTCAAGAGAGTAGGGCTCCCTAAGCACCCCCCCATTATTTTTAGGATCTAGGATGGAAACTGTGAGGGAGATGCTCAGTATTGGGGGCCAAATTGGGACAGGGACTCCTCAGCAGCTGAGGGCCTCTCTCTTGCTCGTGTCCTTGATGGGTAGGTGGAACAAGGCTTCTTATTCCTTGGAGCCATGTTTGCCATGAGGTCTACCACCTGGTTGCTGTAGCCATATTCATTGTCATACCTGGAAATGAGCTTTATAAAGTTGTCATTGAGAGAAATGCCAGCCATCAAAGGTGGAAGAGTAGGAGTCACTGTTGAAGTCACAGTAGACAATCTGGTCCTCAGTGTAGCACAGGATGCCCTTCAGTGAACCCCCAGATTCCTGTTTCACCACATTCTCGATGTCATCATACTTGGCAGGTTCCTCCAGGCGGCATGTCAGATCCACAGTGGATACACTGCGGTCAGGAACACAGAAATCAGTACCAGTGAACTTTTGTTCAGCTCCAGGATGACCTTGCCCACAGCCTTGGCAGCAGCAATGGATTCAGGGATAATGTTCCGGGCTGCCCCATGGCCATCATACACACCTTTCCAGAGGGGGCATCTATAGAAGATATTAACTCTTTTAGTCTATTTTTGGTTCACCACAGGTATATTAAAATATAAAATACATAACAAAGCAAAAGTTTACTGATAATAGATTATAAAGAAATTTACCACAAAGCAATATATTGCTATACACATAAATTTTCCATGTATTAGAAATGAAAGGAAATTTGTGAAGTAAGGAAAGCACTATGCCTGTTTGTTTTTAGAAGTAAATTAAATGTTGCTTGGATATTTGAAACATTTTTAGATTATAATTAATTTTTTCCCTACTCCCTCTGTCTCTCCAACATCTCCCATTTATTTCATTCCTATTTTATCTTAAGTTCATGGGTTCTTCAAAAATAATGTTACACATCTATGTATGTACAAATACAGAAGAACAGCCTACATAAGTCTCCATGATATTACTTGTGTGTAAATATTTTCAGAGCTGATTGCTTGGTATTAGATAACCAGTTGTTGTGCTCTTCCCCAGAGAAGATGATTTCTCCCAATCTCAGCATTCCTTAGTTGTAGATCTTTGTATAAGGTTGAGGTCTCCTAACCTTCCCTACTCCACGATAACATGTCTATTGGTGCCTTTCTTTTTCAGGTCATATATAGATAGCTATATTGGTGAGACTTTATGAATAGTCTATCTGACATTTCTGGGAGACATGGTCATCCAGCAAACACCCTGTTCATTTGATGTTTCTAACCCTTCTTTCACAATGGCCCTTGATCCAAAGTTCAAAATTTGTGTTACTATTGTATTGGGGTCAATGGCCTCCACAACTCTGCACTTTGATCAAATTTGGCTTCCTTTAATGGTTCCAATCTGTTGCAAAGACAAGTTTACCCAATGAAGGGTGAGGACTACACTTACCTGTAGGTATAAGGGCAAATATTTAGAACATAGTTTAGGTGTTATACTGGTTTAGTAAGATGGCAGTTGTGGGTTCTCCACCAAGATCTGTAAGGTGGGTATCCAGCAACAAGCATATTCTTGTTGGTTGAGCCTTAACTTGAACTAAGAAGCTGTTTGTTGGTTAACCACAAAATATGTGTACCACTATTGTACTCTTATGGTTATTGCACCCTGCTGGTCATTGTTGCTATTTATAGGTATCATATCAGTGTGCGATTATTCTTGATTTTCTCCTTTGGAAAGAACCTTGTATGGTACCTTCTAGTACCATGAAAAAAATTGTCAGAGAATTCTATACTGCGTAAAGTAGAGCACATTTATCATTTTTCAGAACTGAAAGATTTTATTTTGTTCTCATAACTATTGTCATCATAGGTAGAAAAAAGCAAGTGATTATGCAAGATGGCAAAGATGAATTCATTATGAAAAATACAGCAGTTAAATAACTTGTTAAGATGGTGACATATGCCTTCAGGTCTCCATCTGCACCCTGGAGTTAAAAATCTATGGTAAAATTCTCCATACCCAAAGCCTGCCTGGAGAGAGCTGGTCTCTAAGGAGTACTGTCACTCCTAAGTTTACAAGTGAGACCAACACTTTTGCTCCAATAACTGACCAAAGAGGCACCCATAGGAAGAACATCAATATCAACCAACCAGACCTCCCAAAGCTCCCAGGAACTAAACTACCATTAAAAAATACACATGGAGGTACCCATGGATCCAGTCACATATGCAGTAGCAGATGGCCTTTTAGACATCAATGGGAGGATAGGCCCTTTGTCCTGTGAAGGCTAGATTACCCAGTGTAGGGGAACTCCAGGGCGGAATTGTAGGAGTGAGTAGGTTGGTAGGGGAGCACTTCATAGATGCAGGTGTAGGAGGGATTGGATAGGGGCTTTCAGGAGAGGAAACTGGAGGGGAAACAGGGAAAAGGTATAGCATTTGAAATGTAAATAAATAAAATAGCCAATTAAATAAAAGATGGTAGCATAATAAAGTTCCTACATTTCGTGTTGTGGCTAAGTAACAGGGGAAGCCAGGACCCAAAACCTCTAATTTCATTGGAATTTATTCTCTCAACCCCATCTTTCTTTGCTTCCTTTATTCCTTCCTTCTTTCCCTTCCTTCCTTTTTCTTTCTTTCTTTTCCTCCCTCCCTTCTCCTTCTGTCTGTCTTTCTTTCTTTCTTTCTTTCTTTCTTTCTTTCTTTCTTTCTTTCTTTCTTTCTTCCTTTCAACAGAGTGTATTTCCTGCCAAGATCACAGATATAGGACTGACTATACAGACCTTCAACACATTTGTTAGATATGCTGTTTACATTTCCTTCATACCTGAGACATTTATATACCTGAGATAATGTCTAGAAGAGACCTTTGCTAGAGGTTAGAAGAGAGGAATTTTAAGGTGAATTCTGACTTCATTCTTTACAGACCCTACTGTCTGCATTTTTGAATGCCTCTTTGCTTATATTATTTTGGCTACAGGGCCAATCCCTGTTGGGGAAAGATTTGAAAGTCTGGAGTTTCATTTTAAAGGTCAATGTTAAAGAGTAAGGACATTATAGAAGTATAGTTTGATAGAACAAAAGGCTAAAAATGAATTCTATTTTGTTTTTGAGTCTTAAGAATAAAAAGTCCTAGTATTTGACATGCCAAATATTTGAAAATCCTTTCTGTTTGTGCCAACAACACAAAACTAAGCACAAAACTTTGACTTTGGGGAGAAAAGAAAAGTGGAAAATAATGTAACTATATCAAAAATAAAAGACCTAGAAATAAATCAATATAGTTTCCAAAAATATGTCTTTGCTAAGACCATACAATGTTATTAAATTTAGGAAGGAAATGAGAGTATTTACAATTAATTATAATTAAGAATTCCAGGACAAAGTTCAGATCTCCTGACATGGCAATAGAATATGCAAGACATTTTTTATTTGCCTTTTCTAGGAGAGACCAAGAAAAAAATAATAGTAGATCATAAGTATTTCTGGGAAATACCTTACTAAATTCCTTCTTGTGAGTGTTGTTAATCTATAACACAGAGAGAAAGGAGAAATGAGAACTGTTTGGCAAGTATACCTCACTCCTGACCTTGCTATTTATCAATAAATTCCCTTGGAAAGACTTCAGTTCCTTGACAAGGTCTGTGGATGCTCTCATCCACAAGTGTCTAACATTACCCAACTCCAGCCTTACTCAGAGATATTGAGTCCTGATTTGATGTCTGACTAACCTAAGAGGGTGATTTCTGCCTTAGAATTAGAAAAAAACAAAACAAACAAAAACAAAGACAAATCAAACAAACAAAACATTATTTTTTTTAAATACAGGAGCAAAATTCTATGGTTATATTGTCTCTTACCATTACTAAGAAAATGAAGTTTTGAACTCAGGAAACAAATCTGAAAATTTCTTATCTGTAATATATATAAAATTATGTCTTTCTTTTCTACAGATGACATTTTATGTTATAAATTTCAAACTAATAAGTTCATATGGTATGGATGGGAGGAGACTTCTTATCTTATAGGGATTAGATTGTATTAACTAGACTTTTATTTTACACAAAAACAAAATTTGGGATCAAGTTCCAAGGACTATGTAGTGAGGTTCTTACAATTAGAAACATCCGAACAATTCCCAGTGGTTGTGAAATAACAACAGAAAAGTCATTGTAGTAGTTTTCCTTGCCTGGATCTGGTGACAAAGTGAATTACAGATTTTTAAATAAGATTTATTCCGTTGCATGGCTCAGTAACATTGCATTTATTTAGCTCCTTTTCCTAATGTTTGAAATGGTGTTAACTGAATAACCAAGTTAAAACTTAAAGACTATAATTATACTATAATAATGAAAATATACTAAAACTTAAATAATGATTATATTATATTGTTTGGGTAAAAATGTCAAAAAAAAATAAATCTATTTCAGTATAGGTACTAGCCTTTCAGGCCTAATAAGGTTTTTCATAACAGTATATTCTCTAATAAGGAATGCTAGAGGGATCCTAGGTGTTACTGTGGTATGGGAGGCTAATATAACTTATACACACATTATTCCATTCATGTGCAATTCAGTTTAGTAGTCAGTACACAAAATATTTGCTTTTGTTTTTGTGAACTTCGTAAAGTTTTGAAAAGGTCTTGAGTCCACTCTGAGAATGGTTGAGACAAATTTGTGTTTTGTTACTTTGCAGCTGCAGGACTTTAACAACTGACCTAAGGCAACCAGACTTTTCTGAAAACTGCTTTAATCTAACAACTGTATAGTGTGCCACTCAATAAACCAAGCTTGTGAGGAAGACAGCATTCTAGCATCACCTGTGTCGGGTTCATTAAAGGATATTTTGGAATTCTTTGAAGGATTCTCTAATAGTATATGGTGGTTTGAATGGACCCCATTACATTTATATATGTGAATCCTCGATCACGATAAAATAGACTACTTGAGAGGCATTCCAAGGTGTGACCTTTGGGGACTATATGTGGCCTTTTAGAAGGAAATGTCCTAGGGATGTAGTTTGGAGATTAAAAAACCAGAAACTAGGCCCAATGTCTCTCTTTTCCTTTTGTCTGAGGATCTGGAGGTAGAAGTTTCATCTACTTCTCCATCCCCATGTCTGTCTGCATGCTGGCATGCTTTCTTGCATAACAACAATGGATGTAACCTCTGAAACTCTAAGTCAGTCCCACTTAAATGCTTTCCTTTATAACAGTTGTCATGGTCATGGTCTCTTTCCAGCAATAGAACATAGGACATAGTTTGGGACATATGATTAGGACATAGTTTTAATGTGTAAATTAAAGCAAGATTGTAGAGGCATAGTCTAATTTTTATAAATCTTGTCTTTTGTTAACACTTAATAAAATAATAAGGAATTTTGCTGGCTGTGACTTACACTCTTTGTTCATACCATTATGTATATAATTTCATAGGTTTTAGTGTCCAGTACCAGGCATGCCTGTATTGAACTCTTAAGGTTACCATACAATTAAAGACTTTAACAAGAGATATTCACTTACTAAATGATAGTAAAATATAATAGAAAATGGAGTTCCTCTAAAAAGTAGAAATCACTATACAGTTGTATAGTTATAGAGGACCAGAATTTAGATTAGCTACGTATAAGGTTTCTGATCTTCAGAGTTTACTTCTGAGCCCCAGAGCCTAGACACTGTAGGCTCTAAGATCTGGGGGAGTAATTAGATATGGGAATCATACCTGAGTCTCAGTACTTGGAGATAGAAACACTAAAAGGATTAGAATGATACTACAAATTTGTCTTATTGCCTTTGGTTTCCTTTTGGTTGCATGATCTCAGGACAGTCAGAATTGGTGGAAACCAAGGCTTTCCCGAGGCCCTGATGTTTGGAGAAGGAGCTAGTTCCTTGTTTAAAACCAGGATATGCTTAATGTGGCCAGTCATGGCCTGGGGCTCAGGCCTTGAGGGAGCTTCAGTTTGGAATCCTGAGATCTAGGCTCCCCACCCAAAGGGCTATGGTTAGCAGTTCGCAGGCTACCCAGTGTGAGCAGGCTATGACACATATGAAATGACGCAAATGAGATATCCTGTGTTCCCTTTCTGCAACATTTCTTAACTTGCTTCTTAGAACTATTTACAGGAAGCAAAGAGCAAAGTGATGTTTTATAGTACTTTGGGCATTTTTTCATGTTAGGAATACAACAAGATCAATTTCTTCTAACATCAATGGACAAAGTTATAAGAGCAAAAAGCAGTTGGTAAAAGTTCAGGATCAAACATGACAACCAAGAGTTTCTCCTTGTACCAAAAAGTCTAAAGTTTTTTAGTTATAGGACAGTCATTGCTAAAGTTCAAACATAAGGCTAATTTGACTAGTGTCTGCACAATTTTTTTTTGATAGCTCATGACTAGAAGCCTCACCATTTAATTAAATTGAAGAAATTAAATTAGAAAAAAAATTGTATTTTATTCAGATGAAGAAAGGAAATTGACCATTTTGAAATAAATACAGTGTTTTAAAACAAACAGCTGCCAAATAAAAGAAAGTATGTTCTGGCATCTTATCTGACTTCAGAGAGTATAAATAATCTAATATTGGCCCTTTGTTCCTTGTGCTGAGGTGGGCTGTGAATCACAAGTGAATGCCACATACTATTACAGAATTATATAAAGAAAGAACTGATCGTAGGAACATTCATGTACTTTTTCCTCTTCATATATCCAGTTCACAGTAAAATATGTCTTGTCTGATTATTGAAATATATTATTATTTCATAATAATGAATCATCTAGTTTCCAAAAGGAAAGGAACAATTAATTTGAGTTAGTTAACTAACTCCTCAATGGAGGAAAGTTACATATGATTTGACTCAAATTAAAGAACATTTTGAAAGAAGTAAATCTACAGAGAATCTAAGTATCATTGCCTCTAGGCATGCAGGAGAGGGTAGGCAGTCTTTGTGGGTTGAGGGAAAGGAATTTTTACAATGCTGAAACCATTGTGGTAACTTCTATAATAGTGGATTTGTGACATTGTGGATTTGTTATTATCCATAAAATTTAACATCAATTAGAAGTCTTTCAATTTTCAATTTTCCTTTCATTCCCCTCTCCTTCTACTAAGTAATTCTAATTTTAGAATTTTGATATCAAGTCTCCTATTTGGTCTCACCAGTTGTCCTAACTGACTGGTACTGTTGTATCAGAACCATCAACCGCACAGCGCCCACTCAATTTTTAACAAAAGCAATTAACCTGTTTGTCACGCAGGGTCCAAAAACTAAAACCAAGAAAATTATTAGTAATGGCCCAGCCATATAGCAGAGAGTAGGGTAGTCATCCAGGGAGACCGAGTGAACCAAGACTCAAACCAACCTTGTTAAGTGTCTCTATCTTTTTGTGTGAGTCAAGCCTATTCCCACACCTATCCCGATGGAACCCAGGGCAAACATGCTGAGTGTCCCTCTAGGTCCCAGCTCTCAGCCTCAACAGCTAGTTGAGGCTGGTGAGGCCTGAGAATTGACGGCTGTCAGGGTGGTCAGCAGCACCAGGTACGGTCCTTTCCAGTGAGGCTCGAGTATCTGGGTTCGGTGCCATCATATGTAGCTGAGTCTCCTACCTGGAACTGATGAGATGTCTCAGGGGTCCCCAGCTGTGAGCAGATTTCTTTCTTTATCACCTGTAGGTCTTTTAGCCTGGCATATAAATCATTATTACTATGACATGTTGGTTCAGTAACATCATCTAATACAGTCAGAGGAGCTGAGGCCCCATGTAACACCTCAAAGGGGGTTAGGCTGAATCTGGAAGGGGTTTTTCTTGCTCTAAAGAGAGCAAGAGGGAAGGAGTGCCACCCAATCTTCGCCAGTCTCCATGGTCAATTTGGTCAGGGTCTCTTTTAGAGTTTTATCTATTTACTCTACCTGTCCTGAACTTTGAGGTCTGTAGATACAATGTAATTTCCAATCGACCTCTAAATACTTGGCCACACCCTGGCTTACCTTGGTAACGAAAGTAGGGCCATTTTCTGACCAGATTACCTTGGGAACTCCAGTCCTGGGGAAGATTTCTTCCAGTATCTTCTTGATGACTACTGAGGCCGTCTCTTGCTTGGTGAGGAAAGCTTCTATCTATTCCTGAAAAGGTATCTACAAGCACTAGGAGATACTTGTGATCATATTTTCCTGGCTTTATCTCAGTGAAGTTCACTTCGACTTTTCACTAAACTCTCTAGGTCTCTTTGCCCTGTTTGCTTGCTAAGCATTCACTTACTGACATACCTTATATTTTTTACTGCCTCTCTGGCTAGAATCTTAAAGTCTATTATATATACCTTAACTACTTGGACAAACTTTTTATCTCCTAAATGAGTCCCTTTCTGTATTTGGCAAAGTGAGTCTTTTCTTTGTTCTCTGGGGAGTATAGCTTTCCCCTCAAGTGTGCCATTGTCTTTTTATCTTTTAAGCAATTTGGGCCTTTTCTTCTATTGTATTTTCTAAGTGGGGCCATCCCTTTAGTCCGATCCCAGTTCCCCGTGGCTGTCTCTTGTAGGCCTGTAACCAGAATAGACTCCTGTATAGCCATTTTATAAGCCACTTAATCTGCTTTGTTACTGCCCCATGTTACTGAATCTCTTTCTTCCTGATATCCTGGGCAATGAATAGTACTCACAGTTGGTGGCTTCATCAGGGCATCCAAGAGATGGCAAAGACATCTGCGGCGCTGACGTGCTGGGGGGTTGGGGTTTAGCCATTCCAGATGACATTGTGTTGTCCTCCACGGCAGCACCCACTTATCTCTGACCTTCATGAAGAGAACTGTTCCCGTCTGTGGACAAGGTCCTCGGCTTTCAGCAGGGGTCAATCAGCCATTCTCAGAGGTCTTTTCTCCACCCAATGGCTTCTGCCAGTGCTTGACACTCATGTTGCAGTGGCTCCAGGTCAGGATTGGGCAGCAAGTTGACCAGATTGTCCCCAACTAGTGGAGAATCTAGTCCATGGCAGCTGACCAGTGGTCCCATTTTTGGGACGTTCTATTCAAAGGCAAAACATCAGCCACTGTATCACAGTTTAAATCCTGGATTGGGTGATAATTGTCAGTGCCCAGCAGGCAGGAACAGTGTGTTCCAGGCAGAATGGCACTAAGCCACACATCTCCCAGCATCAGGTACTGGTGCACTGAGACAGGTCTTAAGCTCCACATACACAGTCTGCAGATATGCATACACATAGCCGCACCCAGCCATTTCAGTCCACACAAGCCATTTTGGAGAGCAAATTTCTCATGAGCAAGGGATAGGAGCAGTCAGGGATGACCATGAACTATGGTTACCTGGCCCACGCCAAGGTCCACTGTTCTTCGGGCAGTCCATAAGTATTGTTTGCTGCCAGTAGCCCCCTGTACCCAAGGTCTTTGGATATTGGCCCACTGGGGCATAGGAGCACAGAGCAATGGGTCCCTGTATCCACAAAACAACTGAGCGGGCTTCCCTTCTATCTCTGCTCATAGCCAGCACTCTAGGACCAAGAAACTCTCCAGTGGCCACTCTTGTTCTTTCTGGGGCAGTCCCTGACGCAGTGTCTTTTTTTTTTTTTTTTTTTTTTTTTTGCATTAGGCACACCAATCTTTAGCCAGGAATTCTCTCCTGTTGCCAGGTACTGTCTTCCTAGGTTCCCTAACTACTGTGGCCAGTATATGTTCCTCTCTTGTCTTTTATCTCTCTTTAGCTCTCTAACTTCCTCTTCTTTTTGTCTCTTCTTCCCTAGCTTCCTGCTCTTTTTACCTCTTTTTTTTCCTTTCAACCTTATTTTCTCTGTAACTTATACTAACTCTCAGCAACTTAGCTTAACCCTTTAAATTTCTGTAACTTTCTATTCATATCCTTTCCTTATCTTAACCAGATTGGTGGGGGATTTTCCAGCCCCTCGGAGACCCACCCTTGGAGCCTGGGGGCAGACCCGGAGCACTCCCTACCTTCAGGGGTATTGAAGTCAACAGTCAGGAGTGAGGGCCTTCCATCCATGTCTGGAACATTCTTTCTGGCCTCTAGTAGGATTCTGTCTTTCCTCAGTGGTAAAGAAGACCTGTAACAGTTACTAACAAGCATCTCATGTGGGATGGTGAGAAAACAAGAAGGGAATCTAGAGAATAGAGGTCCACTGAAGAGGACAAATAGCATTTCGTCACACAGCTAAACCAGGAGGCCTTTTTTGGACAAAAAGGCCATTGTAAAAATAAGCACAAGCTTTGTCTATGAAACAGCAAGGCGAGCAGAGGGGCAGCCTATCTGTTACGGGCTGTCTCTCTGGACTTAGATTTTCCCTTAAGGAGTACCTCTCTTCAGTGTCAGCTTGGTGGTTTTGCCTCTCAAGAGAACCAGCCTCCAAATGACACTAGGCTTCTAGTAACAACTAATAACAAAAGGATGGAGAGATGGTTAGAACCTGGGTGCTAGATACTAAGCAGCTGACAAAAGAATTGTAACCAGTTCACCTGGGGCTTCCTGTCTCTTACATCTAATAAAGAGATTGTTAATACTATAGTACCAACCTTTAAAAAAAAAAGAAAACTATAGCTCTCTCCGTGTCTCTGAATACCAGGACTGCAGTAGTAGTCCTTCACCAAGCTGTCTCACTGGGCTAAAGGCCCATGGAAAAGAAAACATTAATCCTGACCTTGGCCACAGCCAAAGTCTGAATTCTAAATTTTGGCTGGCAAAACAAAGTTCTTCACAGTTTGTTGTAGATTCTTTTTGAAACTATTTTAGGGGCTTCTCTGCCCCCCAACCTGGGGCATCTCTCCTTGGGGAGGAGGCTCTAGAGAGAAAGATAAAACTCCCTGGCAGAAAACAATTTTTCTCAAGCAAATTATTTTTAACTTTTAACTTAAGCACCAAGGGATCCAAGTAAAACTCTTTGACGAACAAAGCAAACAGTTTCATGATTTCAAACACAGTCGTCAGTCCAAGATTTCAACCACAGTTGTCTGTCCAAAGTCCAAAAATGAAACAAAAGCCAAAAAGACACTCCACAATACCACAGAAAACAAACCAGACAAACAAGATCAAGACAAAGTATCCTATAACCAATTTCCACAGATGCCTGGTACCTTCAGTACCTGGCCCAAACTGCAGCTTAACCTTAGCTGCCTCTGGGATGAGACGGACCATCTGATTCTACCTCCCAACAGGATTCCAGAGTGTCCTCTTGCTCTCACGTCCGTCTGATGGTCCACCGTCAAAGACAAAGGGGTTGTCACAGTCTGCCCCATGGCAAAGAAAAAGAACACCAAACACAGAAACAGAACACAGATAATAGACACTAACACGTTTAGACACTCTCGCCCACATTTGGACTTATACAGCCAGCCAAACGCTACCTCAGATGGGGTGGGATTCAGCATCCACTCCCTCCTGGGTAGAAGGAGCCCTCCGTATCCTTGGTTCCAGAAAACCACAGTTAGGTCCTCCTGACTGCCCACAGTCGGGCTCTCCCGACCGCTCTCCGCCCGTGGAACGTCTTCCACGGCCGCAACTTGCGGGACTGGGGCGTCCCCCCTTCCGTGGCCAGAGGATCCTCACGGACTGCAAAAGCAGCTGCACAAAGTGGGATTCCACTTCCACTCTCTAAGTACTGACCAGAGTGAGACTCCACGTCCACTCTCTAAGCACTGACCAGAGTGAGATTCCACTTCCACTCTCTAAGCACTGACCGAGTGAGATTCCACTTCCACTCTCTAAGCGCTGACCAGAGTGAGATTCCAGACCGGTACCAACACACATATACACACACATACACACGGCGGAACCAAAACAGAGACAGACACAGACTGACAAATGCGGCACCGCTCACACAGAAACACTCAGACAAACATCCAACTCACCTCCAAGGGGTCTTCAGAGTCTGGGGTGGTCGCGAAGATCCCGGACGAGCCCCAAATGAAAGAACCTAGCTCGAGTCTCAGGATGGTGCGCCCCAGGAAACACCGATCCCGGACGAGCCCCCAAATGAAAGATCCCCGAAGAGAGACCCTTACTCAAGTCTTGGGAAATCGTGGACCCCAGACACAGAGAGACCATTTTGGATGTAATAAGCAAAGGCGAGGTTTATTACGGAGATCTATTACGGGGATCTCCGGGTCAACAAGTATCCCACACAGGAGACAGAGGTGTAGACCCCGAAGCTCAAAAGTCAGGGGTTTGTATAGGGAAGGCTAGGGGGTTTGGCGCGGTTACACACAATTGGCTAATTTCTGGCGTGGCTATAAGTGATTGGCTCATTAAAACATGGCAGTGAGATTACAGCACAGCAGGAGAGTATGTGTTGACTGGAGCATACAGGATTTTAGAAGCTAGGGGCGTATTAGGGTTTGAAGGACATCTGGTTAAGGTGTGACTCTGAGTAAGCTGGGGGAGGTGCCCTTCTGCCAGATGGTTTGAGTCAGTCCTGATAACTTGGGTTGGTTCCTGAATTCCTTTTCTTTATCTTTATGGTCTGTTATTCCTAGTGGCAGGGCAGGGTTGCCTGGACTTGCTTTTCACAGTGTTTAGCCCTGAGTCTGTGAATTTTGAAACTTATTCTTTTAATTTTATATTTTTAAACCTTAAATCTGTATAATTTTCCGTTCAACTCCTCCTTCCCAACCAGAATCTTCCCATTGTCAAAGTCACAAGTAACACAAAACAAAGACCTAAGACACACAGACAAAGACCACTCTGGAAATACAGTCAGCTGGAAAGGCTGGTCTTTTCTCCAATCCATGAGAATCAATGAATCCTCACCAGGACATAGACGGGAATCTCCCACTTGTCCCTGGGGTCCCTTCTCACCTCCTGGGATGTCTCCCAGGGCAGCGCAATCGGTGAGCCCCTGGCACATCTACCCTCACATTCGCGTCTCTCCTGAGACATGAGCCTCCCTCTCAGCCCGAAATGGGAGCAACTGCAAAACCAGAACTCCAGAACTCACGAGCAAATAGAGACCCAGAGTAGCAAATACAGACCCAGAGTTTAGCCGGCACAAAACACAAAGACACAAAGACACAGACACTATTTCCTGAATTGGAACCACCTCGGATCCTTTTTCTTACAATAAGTCATTTCAACACTTTCCAACCTTGTCCCAAGTATAGGAGCTAAGTTCTGGTCCTTCAATAATAATCCCAGGACAAGTTTCTGACACAAAGACAAAAAAATTTTAACGAGATCTTTTTTCTTAACTCTTACTCCCCTTTCCCTGAGAGAAGCCTTAAGGTCTTTGATAAAGACTGCTTCCTTAGACATTTTTTGCCCATTCTCAATTAGACAGAAACCTCTTACCTGCTACGTCTTTCTCTCATGAGCGGTGAGAGCACGCAGCCAATGAACACCAGATCGATGCAGCTACATTCACGTTATCTGCATCCGTTACTGGACAAATACCCCGGGTCCTCAACTTCTTTTTTTGTCCGGTGAGAGTCCGTACCTCAGGCCCCAGGTTGGGCGCCACTTGCCCCCACCAGTGGGGACCCAGTTATTTGTGAGGGTCGAGGGGGACCCATACCTGCGGGAGAACGGGCAAGAAAGAGGAGCGAGACCAAGCAGTGTCCTTATCAAGTTCTCTTTATTGAGAGGAATGTATACCATTTAAAGCTCTGAAGCAGGAATTGAAGCAGGAACTGAAACTTAGGGAGAGTACTGGGAAGTGCCCAAGGACATAAGGTGAATCTCTAAACCACAATATTCTCCTTAGACAAGGAGGCAACAGTCATCTTGGGACAAGTTCTTTGAAAAGGTAAAGCCCTTCTCAGGAATCTGCTCAGGGCAGGGTTCTAGCTTTGCTTAGTTCAGACATCCGGTCCTTGACAATTTTAAATGTAAGTAAAGAATTATATCTAATAATGGTTTTTTTTTTTTTTTTTGTTTTTTTTTTTTTTTTGGTTCTTTTTTTCGGAGCTGGAGACTGAACCCAGGGCCTTGCGCTTCCTAGGCAAGCGCTCTACCACTGAGCTAAATCCCCAACACCATACAGTTTTTTTTTTTAAAAACTAAAAAAAAATTAATAATGCAACTTCAAGGCAACATTTCCTATTGCTTTACTGATTTTATTGCAGGGAATCAAGTTTTTCAGAAATCACTCTATTTACTGTGTCGATGTTATTTACTTACAGGTAGATTTTTTTCCAGCGACCTTTTAAAAGTAAACCAGGCACTTCCTAGGTAGAATTACTTACCCAGTGCTTAGCCTACTGGATGCCATGTAGTGTCTAACCTCAGACTATGACCCTGCTGTTGAGTTAGGTGTGGTTTAATAATTAAGCTTAATTGTGACATAGTAGAAAAAATTTCTAGCTCAAAGTAAATATAAAATGTAAAGCCACTTGAGAGATACTTAAGCTTTCAAGATCCAGTGTCTCTCAGAAGAAGGCCACTTAATTTAACATTAGAAACAGATGAGGTAACAAAAATGAAAATGCATTTATTTTGAGGTGCTGATAGACCTGGAGACCTTTCAATGACCTGCAGTCTTGTTCCCTGTAGTCAAAGCAGATGCTGACAAGGCTGGAGCACTATTTCATCCACAGACCCTGGGTACATTTCCCACCCTGTTTAATGACAGCAATGGGAATGATTTCTATCTGACAACTTACTGCTATAAAACTTGCATACTTGTATTTGGAAGAGAGTGGAGCAAGTTTTCTCAAGAGTTATCCCAATGTGAGTACTGTGTATCAGATCTACTTTTGACATGCATTCTTTTATATTCATGGCTGTTTTGGAATTATAGGCAACCCTTTGTAGGGATTATAATCTAATTATAACTTTCTCCCTTCCCTTTGCTCCCAACAAACACTACCATATATAACCACCCCTCTCAAATTCATAGCTTCTTAGTTCACGAACATATATATATATATATATATATATATATATATATATATATATATATATATATATACACATATATGTGTGTGTGTGTGTGTGTGTGTGTATAAATGGATATATATTCTTTTTCATCTATATAGTGCTTCTTATATGTACATTATCAGGGATGATTGGCCCAGAACAACCACAGTTTTAAATAGATACAGTTAAGTGCTGGGAAGCCTTCTTTTGCTGTGCCCTTGGTCTATGTTCCTAACTACATTAGGTTTTTCCTATCACTCCTTTAAGCTATTGTTTTCGACATCATTCTTATCCTCATCATTATTTATCAGGGAATGAGAGGTTTTCTCAATACACGTTGGGTCCTGTTTTCTTCCTGGCCTCTTCTTATCTCCTTGTCCATTTCTTCTTACTCTGTTATGAATGGGCAATTTAATGAATGATATAATGAATGGGCTGTTTAAAGCTGACATATTACCTAAAGGGGAGAAACAGGAGTAGAGACCATCTATATCTCTGACTGAGTGTACTTGACCTTATGACTAAATACAACTGCAGGTATCTGGTCTCATCCATTACATCATAGCCCATCCCTACAAGTTAGTCCCTGCCTCCTTCTCCAGCTGTGAGAATAAAAGCTCACAAGAAACTTTCCAATGTACAACCAGTTCTCTAGCTCTCTCTCTTTTTTTTTTACAGCTTAATATTTGTGGTGCAATTTGAAGTGAACTGAACCGGGTGATTTCACTTCTCTCACAGGAGCATCTGGACAGGTTGTAATTTTCAAATGTTCATAATATTAGATTTTAAACATAGATTTTTAAATAAAAATTTATGTCAGTAAATTATTGAAAATAAAAGGACAATAAAGTGTGTGTTGATAGTATGCCTAATTGTAATGTATATCATTTAAAAAAACTTTCTAAATCTCTTGTCACAAAAATTATTTTTAGATATGCATTAATGCTTAAAAATCTTGAAGGTAGGATTTAAGTGATACAGGAAACTATTGAATGCAATTGCTATAAAATATATTTGAAAATACTGTTACTATCTGTTTATGTAAATAACTTAATATGTAACAATTTAGATTAACTGACAAATCATTCATGTGTATTTCAGTTACCAAAAACACTTTTTTTAATGGAAACACAGTGGAAGCTAGCCAACTAAAAATATAGCTTGATACTGAGAGTAGCAAATGTTTCACAGAATCTCCTTTGTGTCACAGTGATGTGGACTGGCAGAAAAGTGTATAAGAAGACAACTTATGCTTTCAGCCATTTTGCTCTAATCCAGACTAAAACTGGAAACCTAAGGACCCAATAAAACTTTTTGGTATTTGTCTTAGCATGGAGGAAAGGCAACTGAATGTGAAGGGAGCTGGCCAAAGTTCAGATAAGGAGCTAGGAGAGGAATTGATTTAAAGAATGGAAAAACATCATTTCTGAATGCACTAACTGTATGGCTTGCATTTTAAGCAGTTTGTGCTGTTCTTTCTATACATCTGATACCTCATCACCTCCTTATGAAATAGTATTAGCAATATCTCACTGAAATATACATTTTAGGGAAACCATCCAAGTTTGAGGAAATATAGAAAAAATTGTGGGAGGAAAGAGGCTGTTTGATGTCAGCATTTTTACTCTGAGACAGTTTGACTGTGAAGTGACAGCTTGGTGTCAGGCTACTGCTCAATCCGTGGGTTAACCCAGTTGACTGAAAGCCAATTCTTAGAATTGTGGCTCAATTCATACAATATAATTGACCTGAATAAACAATTTAATAAGGCAAATGGTGACTATTGTGGTTGTCAAAAGAATGGACACTTATTTCTTGTATATTTTCACATACAATGTATCCTGACTATAGTTTCCCCTCTTCTGCTAATATTAAGGATGCTTTTACCCCCCCCCCAAAAAAAAAAGAAAAAAAAAGGATTATTTTAGGTTGGGGATTTAGCTCAGTGGTAGGGCGCTTGCCTCGCAAGCACAAGGCCCTTGGTTCGGTCCCCAGCTCCGAAAAAAAAAAGAAAGAAAAAAAAAGAAAAAAAAAAGGATGCTTTTACCCTGTGTAGCAGGTCAGCAGCAGCATTTCACCAGTCTTTATATACATAGTTATTGCTCTTGTGAAAATATTGCAAAGTGAATACAAAATTTAAAACATGTTTTCTTTTCCCAGTACACCACTTGTGATGGAGACTTCTATGCCTGAATACTATGACGTTTTTGGTGATTTCCATGGAGTTTTAATGGATAAACGGTTCACCAAATATTGGGAAGACGTTGAAACATTCTTGGCAAGGCCAGATGACCTTCTCATTGTTACTTATCCTAAATCTGGTAATTGTCTTTGCTTCTAGACAATTAGGAAGTATAAATCTATGCTAGACCATCAGCAATAGACTGTTTACCTGATTCATTCTCATTTCCCATTAAAAAGACAGTTGAAGCAATTTTAATGTCTAAACATTAGTAAACTGTATATTATCAACTCTGTTCCACAAACTCAAACTTCCGGAACATGATTAGCAACCTCATTAAGTCATGAATAAACTGAAAGTGTTGAACTCACAATTATATTATTCAATACAAATGAGTCACTATTATGCATTACATAATCAGTGTTTAAAACTACTGTATTTTACATATTTATTGAGTACTTGCAGAAAGATATCAGGAAATTGAAATACAGCAATGAAATGAATTCCTGAAATTCATTTTAGGCAAAAGAAATAGAATTTTTTATCACTTACATATATCAAATGTATTTATTTTTTCCCCTATGATACAAGCTCATTTTCTTCTTTTAGAAACCTTTTCAAAGATAATCAATAACTCTTTTTCAGGAAATTACTTTCTCTTCCTCAGATGTACTCACAAACATTAATTCCATTACACATATTCATATATTGCAATTCTTTATCGAGATTAAATCCATAACTATAAATGACTTCAGAGTCTGAAAACTCTTCCCTTGGGTTTTTTTTTTTATTTTCATTTGTTTGTTTGTTTATGATTACACTGTAGCTGTCTTCAGACACACTAGAAGAGGGCATCGGATCCCATTACAGATGGTTGTGAGCCACCATGTTGTTGCTGGGATTTGAACTCAGGACCTCTGGAAGAGCAGTCAGTGCTCTTAACTGCTGAGTCATCTCTTCAGCCACCAAAACTATATTCTGTAGAAACTGGAGAAGTGTAATCTTATATTCTCTGTCGGTTTATTAACAGTTGACGCTCAAAATATTTCACTTATCTACTTCCAAAAGTGTGATCATATGATTCTAACTCTTAGGAGAAAAGACAATCATGACTTTGAGACTTAACACCCCGCCCCCCACACCACACCCCTCCTGCCCCCTACACACACACACACACACACACACACACACACACACACACACACACATTAGAGAGAACTACCATGTCTTTGGCAACTCTTCCCTAAAATCATTCCACTGTTTCTCTTCTTGGCTCAATTCCATGGCGATATGAGACTGTCATCTGAAGAGAGCACAGATTGATAATGTAACTATTATCATTTCAACCCCTGTTCATGTTTTTCCACAGCTGTCCATATAGATGCTTAGCCTACTTGTTCTGATAGCTAGGTTTAATGGTTGCCATCTTACTTGTTACCTCATCATCTTTGCACCAGTACATTTATTCTCCAGTAGAATATTTATTTAGAAACACATCTTCGTGATCTTTCTGAATAATTTTAATACTCCCTAATAAGAATATCAAGAGTTTTTAGCCTACCATCAACTTACTTCTTTTACTTCACCCAATTTATCTCTTCGAGCAAGTTCTCTGTTTTAACCTGTGTACCCCACGCCTAAAGTCAAGTGACAGCAAATGCTGGCAAGGATGTGGAGAAAGAGGAACACTCCTCCATTGTTGGTGGGATTGCAGACTGGTACAACCATTCTGGAACTCAGTCTGGAAGTTCCTCAGAAAATTGGACATTGAACTACCTGAGAATCCAGCTATACTTCTCTTGGGCATATACCCAAAAGATGCCCCAACATATAACGAAGACACATGCTCCACTATGTTCATGGCAGCCTTATTTATAATAGCCAGAAGCTGGAAAGAACCCAGATGCCCTTCAACAGAGGAATGGATACAGATAATGTGGTACATCTACACAATGGAATATTACTCAGCTATCAAAAACAATGACTTTATGAAATTCATAGGCAAATGGTTGGAACTGGAAAATATCATCCTGAGTGAGGTAACCCAATCACAGAAAAACACACATGGTATGCACTCATTGATAAGTGGCTATTAGCCCAAATGCTTGAATTACCCTAGATGCACAGAACACATGAAACTCAAGATGGCTAATCAAAATGCTAATGCTTCACTCCTTCTTTACAAGGGGAACAAGAACACCCTTGGCAGGGAATAGGGAGGCAAAGATTAAAACAGAGGCAGAAGGAACACCCCTTCAGAGCCTGCCCCACATGTGGCCCATACTTATACAGCCACCAAACTAGATAAGATGGATGAAGCAAAGAAGTGCAGGTCGGCAGGAATCGGATGTAGATCTCTCCCGAGAGACACAGCCAGAATACAGCAAATACATAGGCAAATGCCAGCAGCAAACCACCGAACTGAGAACGGGACCCCCGTTGAAGGAATCAGAGAAAGGACTGGAAGAGCTTGAAGGGGCTTGAGACCCCATATGAACAATGCCAAGCAACCAGAGCTTCCAGAAACTAAGCCACTACCCAAAGACTGTAAATGGACTGACCCTGGGCTCCAACCTCATAGGTAGCAATGAATAGCCTAGTAAGATCACCAGTGGAAGTGGAAGCCCTTGGTCCTGCTAAGTCTGAACCCCCAGTGAATGTGATTGTTGGGGGGAGGGCGGTAATGGGGGGAGGATGGGGACGGGAACACTCATATAGATGGGGAGGGGGAAGGGTTAGGGGATGTTGGCCCAGAAACCTGGAAAGGGAATAAAAATGGAAATGTAAATAAGAAACACTCAAGTTAATAAAGAAAAAAAAAAGAATGTCAAGAGTTTTTAGCCTACCATCAACTTACCTCTTTAACTTCACCCAATTTATCTCTTCAAGCAAGTTCTCTGTTTCAACCTGTGTAGCCCATGCCTAATATTTTTTTTCTCACCGTTACACGATTGTTAGATGTCCCCTGCTACAAATAGTATAATATGTTGCTGTCTCTTAGGGTTCTTCCCTATCCCATACGAGTGATTACATCACGCTGGCAATTTATTACAGCTAGGCTCAAACTGTCGTCTCCTCATAAGAGAACTTGATTGTTCGTAAGATTCATTATTTTTATTTTGCACATATGCATTGTTTTTCTGCCTGTGCATGCTTAGTGTCCACAGAGAAAACACAGAAGAGGATGCCACTTTCTGTATAACTAAAGTAATAGATTCTTTGAGCTGCTATTTTGGCGATGGGACCCCAAAATCAGGTCCTCTGGTTGGTCAACAAGCCATCTTAGGTGGCAGGCTGCATGTTCTCCTCACCACCAGACCTGGAGCACAGCAGGCTGCAGCTCAGGAGTCTGTGTTTTCCCAGGTGGGAAAGTCTGGGAAGAAGTTCCCAGTCTGGTATGTACCCAGCCAAGGCTGGTTTACTGCAAGGATTTGAGGGGGAAAAAAAGGGTTCCCCTCAGGAATTTGGTGGAACTGGGAGAGAAAAAGCCTTCTGGAGATTAAGGCTCTTTAGGTCAAAGGTTGCCACAGTGATCATTGATGAAGAGACAGTCATTGCTTGTTCAAACTGTTTTATTTGAAGATAGGTGTGAATATACACACAACTTATTCAGGGTGACCCAGAGATTAAATATCTTTTGAGGAAGGAATGCCTAGGAAGGGAAGCTCATTGGCTAAAGTCTAAATACTGATCTAGATACCTAACTAGCATAGCTAACTCCAGGTTTTTATGTGACTTTCCTCAGGCAAAGGCTAGTATGGGGCTTAGAATCCCTGGACAAGATCAGAGAAGGAGAAAACCTGTTAACAAGGGAGTCTCTCCCATTTTGCGCCAAGCCCAGAGGCTAACCAGCCATGGCTGACTACACTTTAATTAGCAGTGTGGTGTAGCAAAGCCACACTTAGGTGCTGAGTCATTGTTCCAGCTTCCTGGGGAACTCTTTAACATCATTGGTGCAGATGCAGCAGAGGCAGCAACAGCCCAGAGTATATAAGCTTTCTTTGTACACCTTCAAGCTTTGTATTCTTGTCCGTGTAACAACATCTTGAGAAAGAAAACTATATTTTGTCCTTACTGATCTTCTTTTTAATTTTTCTGATTATCATTAAAGTTCAGATACTCAATTCATACTTTTCTATATCCTGTGATCTAGGCATTGGTTTAGGCACAAAAACAACCAGTAAAGTCTATAGCTGGGAAATATGTTCGTATGTGTCACCCAAGTGTCCCATTTCATTCAAATTTCCTCACTTCTTATTCATAAGAGTGTTATTCTTATAATGTCACAATTTATCATTGGAGGCCCAGACACGTGGGCCAGTTGTTATTCATGACACAATGCATTCATATATGTTGAAGTTATTCTGGGTGTATTTAAATATTCAATAAAATATTATTTGAGTTTGGATGATATTAAACATGATAAAAAATATACTGTTGTCAGCAATACGAGTTCATTGGAGATCAAGTATATTAATTTTTACAGGCAGCACATGGATTAGTGAAATTGTGGATATGATCTATAAAGAAGGTGATGTGGAAAAATGCAAGGAGGATGCACTTTTTAACAGAATACCTGACCTGGAGTGCAGAAATGAAGATCTAATAAACGGTAATTTTCAAATTAATTTTAAAAGATATGCACATATGTTTTCTGATAGATAGATAATATAGATAAGGTTATGTTGTAATAAGAGCAAAGAGATTTTATGTAACACAAACATTTAATATTCAGTCACCTCTATATGAGAGTCTAAAATTAATCCAGAGTAGTCTCATAGCATGGCATATACCTGGAACAGTGAATGGTCCTAACCAATTTTTCAGGAAGAGTCTTATAATATGTCAGCATTTATTTCTCAGTTTGTAGGAGTTGAAAATATTATAAGTACTAGAAAATTATTCATTGAATATTAAGGATAGTTAAAACTGTATTCATGAGTTTGCTTACCAACATGTAAAAAATTACGTTCATTGATGAAAAATTATTTGACCTCATCCCGAATGAGGTAACCCAATCACAGAAAAAGACACACATGGTTTGCACTTACTGATAAGTGGACAGGAGCCCAAAAGCTTGAATTACCCAAGATGCAGTCCACAGACCACATGAAGCTCAAGAAGAAGGGCAACCAATGTGCGGATGCATCACTCCTCCTTAAAAGAGGTAACAAAAATATTCATAGGAGGGGCTATGGAGACAAAGTTTGGAACAGAGACTGAAGGAATGGCCATACAGAGCCTTCCTTACCTGGATATACAGCCCATATTTGTCACCAAAACTAGACAATATTGATGAAGCCATGAAGTTCATGCTGACAGGAGCCTGATCTAGCTGCCTGCTGAGATTCAGCCAGAGAGTGACAAAAACAAAGGCAAATGCTAGCAGCAAACCTTGGAACTGAGAATTGGAGGAATTAGAGAAAGAATTGAAGGTTCTAAAAGTGTTTGCAAACCCATAAGAACAATAATACCAACCAACCAGAGCTCCCAGGAACTAAACCACTGTCCAAGGAGTACACATGGACAGACTCATGACTTCAGCTGCATATGTAGCAGAAGATGGCTTTGGACACCAATGGGAGGAGAAACCCTTGATCCTGTCAAGGGTGGACCCCCCCAGTGTAGGGGAATGTCATGGTTGGGAGGCAGGAAGAGGGGTGGTTGGGGAGGAGGAACACCCTTATAGAAGGGGGGGGGATGGGATCTGGAGCTCATGGACAGGAAACCGGGAAAAGGAATATCATTTGAAATGTAAATAAAAAATATCCAATTCACAGCTGAGGAATGCCAAATGGCTGAGAAACACCTAAAGAAATGTTCAACATCTTTAGTCATAAGGGAAATGCAAATCAAAACAACCCTGAGATTTCACCTCACACTAGTGAGAATGGCTAAGATCAAAAACTCATGTGACAACAAATGCTGGCAAGGATGTGGAGAAAGAGGAACACTCCTCCATTGTTGGTGGGATTGCAGACTGGTACAACCATTCTGGAAATCAGTCTGGAGGTTGCTCAGAAAATTGGACATTGAACTACCTGAGAATCCAGCTATACTTCTCTTGGGCATATACCCAAAAGATGCCCCAACATATAAAAAAGACACGTGCTCCACTATGTTCATGGCAGCCTTATTTATAATAGCCATAAGCTGGAAAGAACCCAGATGCCCTTCAACAGAGGAATGGATACAGAAAATGTGGTACATCTACACAATGAATTATTACTCAGCTATCAAAAACAATGCCTTAATGAAATTCATAGGCAAATGGTTGGAACTGGAAAATATCATCCTGAGTGAGGTAACCCAATCACAAAAAAACACACATGGTATGCACTCATTGATAAGTGGCTATTAGCCCAAATGCTTGAATTACCCTAGATGCATAGAACACATGAAACTCAAGACGGATGATCAAAATGTGAATGCTTCACTCCTTTAAAAGGGGAACAAGAATACCCTTGGCAGGGAATAGAGAGGCAAAGAATAAAACAGAGACAGAAGGAACATCCATTCAGAACCTGCCCCACATGTGGCCCATACATATACAGCCACCCAATTATACAAGATGGGTGAAGCAAAGAAGTGCAGGTTGACAGGAATCGGATGTAGATCTCTCCTGAGAGACACCACCAGAATACAGCAAATACATAGGCGAATGCCAGCAGCAAACCACTGAACTGAGAATATGACCCCCGTTGAAGGAATCAGAGAAAGAACTGGAAGAGCTTGAAGGGGCTCGAGACACCAAATGAACAACAGTGCCAAACAACCAGAGCTTCCAGGGACTAAGCCACTACCAAAAGACTATACATGGACTGACCCTGGACTCTGACCTCATAGGTAGCAGTGAATATCCTAGTAATATCACCAGTGGAAGGGAAAGTCCTTGGTCCTGCTAAGACTGAACCCCCAGTGAACGTGATTTTTGGGGGGAGGGCGGTAATGGGGGGAGGGGGGAAGAGTTAGGGGGATGTTGGCCCGTAAACCGGGAAAGGGAATAACACTCGAAATGTAAATAAGAAATACTTAAGTTAATAAAAAAAGTAATTAAAAAATGCCAAAATTACCCAAAAAAAGAAAATATTTGACCTTACTTTGTGATTTAGTAATTAATAATTTTCTTTCCAGTAAGATTTTATTACTATTTTGAGGTTAATCTAGAATCTTAAATAATCTCTTTTAAAATACCCATTCAAATTCATATGAACATTTTTCAAATTGTCTGTTTATTTTTAAAACCAGGAATAAAACAACTAAAAGAAAAGGAATCGCCTAGAATAGTGAAAACTCACCTGCCAGCTAAGCTCCTTCCAGCATCATTTTGGGAAAAGAATTGCAAGGTAACCAGAATTAGGTTTGGTTAGACTTGCATGAAATCTTGGCACTTTGTAGGTCACAAAGCACCTAAAAGACATCTCACACATACTTTATCACTCCTTTCTTTTAATGTATAGAGTTTTCCACAAAGGTGAATTATTTTTAGTATGACCCAAGTCTAGATTATATTCACAAATTTTATTTTCTTAAGATGATCTGAATACTAGTTAAACTTTAAGCTTTTGTTTGTTTGTGCATAAAAGAAGGTTAATACTTGTCACCTAATGAACTAAGTACAATTTTCTTTGAAACATCAAGGCTAGTGCCTAACACATTGTAAGCACTGGGTGAATCACAGTGGATTGAATGTCGTTATTTTACAAAATATTATGTGTGACATTGAGAGATTCAAATGAATCACAATAGTATACCCAGACAAGTGTCTTCTAATAAGATTTACCCAGTGAATGAAAGTGACTGCTACCATCCATTCCACTGGCTAATATATACCACACATTTGAAAAACCATACAAAAGGAGATTGTATTTTGGTTTGTGCTTCTGAATCAGGGTCAAGATGTAGTACTCACTGACCGCCTTCTTGTTGACAAAGTTTCAAGGTAACCTATGAGTCAGTGGGCATATATATTTATATCTTTAAGTCTCTTGAATGTTTCTTTAATGCCACCAGCACTCAAAATTAACTACTGTGATGGCATTTTCTAACACTTGACACCTCCAAAAGGCCCAGACTCTAAATTCAAAAGTCAGATTGTATCATTCTACAGGCACAGAAACTTCGTAGTGACCATTGAAATTGAATGTAAATTTTGGAGGGTACAAACTATATTCAAAGTTACATTCTCTTACATATAACCACAACTTATAGTAGAGTAATAACTAAGCAGACTCTACTGGTAGTACTTGGGTCATGGAAGAGAAGATTTTAATTCAAGACTCATGGTTTAAAAAGATGAGGAGTCTATTTACATCCAGAGACAGCTCCCGGAGACATCTAAAAGCACTTTAACTTGCCTGGAAAGTTAAGTGTCTGTGCTAGGTAGAAGACTGAAAAAAGACTGATCACAGGAAAGTTGGGTGCCTAGTTAGGAAACTTTGATTTTGCTTGTGTTATACTAAGATTGGGCTGCATTGGAGAGAAAGCAAAGGTTGGACACAAGTGAGTGTCCTACATCCCACTACTTGACACTTTCAAAGTATCTAAGCCTCTAAACCGCAAAGGTTCAAATGCTTTTTTATTTTCAACTGAAGAATCATTAAATATGCGTCCTCCTGTATAATTTCCTGCAGAGAAGCTCTCTCATGATTATGTAGATTTTTAGATGTCCCATCATCATTATTGGTAAGAGTTCTGATAGAACCATTTCTTTCCTTGTGAGAAGTGCTGTAGGATGTTACTGCTCCACTGTAATTCATAGACAGTTTTCATTCATAATTTTTTATGCTTAGAGGTCATTAAAAAAACCAACATAAGTGAATGGATTTGCCTTTGGATTATTTCCAGATTGATTTATTGATCTTTCAGAGGAGAGGTAGTAAAGAATACTTTGTAAAAGTATTTTTGGAGTAGTGGATTAGAAAGAATAAGTGTCAAAGTTAAGAAAGTGATGTTTTTTTAAAGAGCAAGATAATGGATAAGAAATTATTCGAGGACAATGAGTTTGCATTTATGGTGTGGTTCGCAGGGAGTCCTATGGAGTAATGAGGAACAAGGAGGAGTAGATCTTTAATGGAGAAAAACACTGTGACACAGTATATGTTTCCAGAGTGAAACTTTTAGTGAGATGGCAAAATGCAAGACTTGGTGAGAGAAGTTGTATGCTGAATTAAAAAAAGAACTAATCATGAATGAGTGCAATAATTTAGTAAATTAGATGAATAGCAAATGTAGATAATAAAAATGTATAGAAGATGAAAAGAGTTAGCAATGGAAGGGTTAGCAATGGAGGCTGGTGCTTAAATTGCTATTTGAAACAAGTGAATGACTAAACTCTCAGAAGGAGAAGCATGGACTACGGAGTAGCCTACTCTCAAGGGTAGAAAGTGGTAACTATATTTAATCGTCAATGTAATAGGAATTCTAGTGACAGTTTCATTAAAAGTAGGAACACCAAAAGAGGTAGATGATCTTTGAAGGCATAGAAAAGTATGTTCAGTGAAACATATTGATATTTAATAATATCTACCAACGTGAGCTCATAGAAATTAGAAGTTAAAAATAAGAGCTCACACTGTCTCCATGAGAGGGAAGAGAACAAGTCTCAATCTGAAATAAAGACAACATTTTAGATTCAAGGAACGCTCCTGAAACACAATAATGGTGTGGGCCAAGGATGAAAAGTGAGAAGTAAATTTATGGTAACAATGGTGTGTCTGTTTCCATTCAGTTAGCAATAAGAAGTTTTAAAAGTGCACTGTGTTTAATAACAACTTTGGTGCAAAGTAACACCTTTTGAAAGTTTTTTTTAAAAAAGTCCTTAAGCATGAGAATGACTTTTCAAAGAATAAGCAGAAATATTTTTCAAAAACCTGTTTGTAAGTGGATAAACACACTGGTGAGTTTAACCTTAGCCTCTTAGTTGTAGAGTGAGAAGGGCAGAGCTCCTTGGTGTCACCAATTAAGGGCTTGAAAGCTGAGGAAAGAATACAAACAGACTGGCAGACTTCTGGAAATGTCACCGTGACCTTGACTATCAGACCTGCAGGAGGCCACCTGCTTTTTCTCACTTCTTGAGTGCAGAGAAAAATCTGGGTAGAAAAAGAATGGGCTTTTGCAGGATAGAACTCTACAGTGCTAACTCTAGACATAGCAGCTTCGTGATTTGCTGATCCACTGATGCTTATCTATGGCATAGAAGCACGGGTACCTTCCTTGGGGGAAGGAGTAGTCATTTTATTATTAAACAACCTAAGGGGGTCCCTAGGAGGACCTTGATAAAAAATAGAAAACTTTGAGATACGGATTTTAAGACAACGATGCAAATATGATGTTTTTCTAGCTGCAAGCTAGGATACTACAGGGCATTTTTGCCTCAGTGTCCAATTTGTAATATAGTCCAAAGAAAAGAAAACTGTATTCTGGACTGAGTGATCTGTCAACTTGGTGTTTGCATTGATTTACCCTAGGTTCTGCTATATACTTGAATCAACTTCAATTTCACTATTCTATTCATAAAATTGGGGAGAGTCTGGTTAACTCAATTTTTTTTGTCAGTAAAAATGTTTTGATGCTGTCATCTCAGGCTATTGAATAGGTTTCTTAGAAGGATCAGAGTAAAGGCCAGCAGGACCCTGATCAAGCACTGTTACAACTTAAGATATTAAAGTACTTTTTTCTGTATAATGTTTATAATTTTATATTTTTCCACAGTGCATTTACATTATTTTAGTTGTTGGAAACATGAATATTTCAAACCTGATGACAACATGGTAGATCATGCAGTCAATAATTTAACAACTTATTTCATCTTCTAGATAATCTATCTTTGCCGAAATGCCAAAGATGTCGTCGTTTCTTATTACTACTTTTTCCTGATCATGAAAAGTTATCCAAATCCTAAATCTTTTTCTGAATTTGTGGAGAAATTTATGGAAGGGCAAGGTGAGAACACCTTAAATTCTTTGGATCTTTTCTTTCCTTAAAGAAGAACAATACAAATCCTACTTTATGCAAAAAAAAATAAATGAGTCAAAAGAAATAGAGATAATATAAAATAAGTACAATATATAAACAGAAATATATAATAAAATATAATATAAACATACAGACAGATAAAATAAATCTATAAATATGCACAACAGATTAATATATGTAAACAGAAATATACAATTAAAAGATGAAATAAATATATGTAAACAAATGTAAACAGATGTAGAATATAAGGTTTCTAAGAAATATAATATTATATAAACCTAAAACACTGACACTTAGATTGATAGTAGGGCTTCTGTATGTGAGGATGATGGAAAATTAAGACTCTAGGCATTACATTATAATGCCAAGAAGTGAAAGCATTGACTTACATGTGACATCAGGGGTGGCAATTTCTGCTCCATAAGTCTGAGACATAGTATCTCCCTTCTCGAACATACATTTTCATATGTTAATAAATGTTTTAGAACATGCTGTTGCAACAGGATTGAACCAAAAATTAAATGAGGTATAAAAACATTGTTCATTCCTTTCCAAGTAAAACACCAAGGCAATAAGTGAAGTCACATGTAGGACTTTACAATCATTCTGAATACCTGCAGAACTCCTGCCTGTTCTTCTAGGCATGTAGACTGAGCATTTTAATTTTGATTTCACGGAACAGTAAAGAGTTCCTTGAGCAGTTATTATAAAAACTCTACCATTTCATTAAAATTATGACAAAAACACCCGAGTCTTTATGTTTTAATTGAAATGGGCAAAGAATATTTTGAGTTTAATTCAATAAGTCATGTGAATTGTATAAATAAGGATGTTGAAGAAAAATATTTATAACCATAGAAGATAATATTACTCATTATCCCTTGTGGCTTACATCATGAAGAAAGTATATGCCTCAAGATCGTCAAATTATCTTCAAATTACAAGAAAAATAACTTAAAAGGCCAATTGAACCTTTTCGAAAGTATCTTTGCTTTTAGTGTCAAATCACAGAGAAAGGTCAATGTCAAGTCTACTGGTGACACAGAACATGTTTGTACTGTTCTGTTGGCTTTGGATTTGATAAAGCTGTTGTGTAAGGCTAAAAGAAGAAACAGTAACAGCATTTGTTACATCACCTTTTGTCCAAAATAAATTGTCCATATGAGAACACCTTTCACATTCTGAATTGCTAGTGCTTAAGTAAATGCTCCATCAATTACTAATTTCTCCCTCTCTCTCTCTCTCCCTCTCCCTCCCCCTCCCTCTCCTTTCCCCCCACTTTCCCTCTGTCTCCCTCTGTCTCCTTGTCTCTGTCTCACACAAACAAAAACACAGATATACATACAAACAGAGACTCACACAAACACAAATGCACAGACACACAGCTACACACACACACACACACACACACACACACACACTCATGTGTGTGCATGCTCTCATTATTCTAAACTGAGTTGGTTTCTTATCTTTTCTTAGTATTCTATCTACTACAGGTCATGATGATAAAACTAAAAATAATGTTTCTGAGGAGGAAATTATGCAACAATTTTTACGTAATTGCTACACAGAACTCTTTTAAATAAGTGCAATTGACCTATAAATTCTAATTCTATGATCATTTTAGACTTTTATTAACAATTTGGATACTTATGTTAAGCTTGTAAAATGATAACATGATATGTTTACACTTATGTCTTCAATTTCAGTTCCGTATGGTTCCTGGTATGATCATGTAAAATCTTGGTGGGAGAAGAGTAAGAATTCACGTGTTTTGTTTATGTTCTATGAGGACATGAAAGAGGTAAGAAACGGAATGCATAATGAACATTCTAGCAATTCTTAAGACGATCTTAGCATCTAACAACTCACTGTATACAAAATTATCACTGGAAACCAGTTGCTGACCAGAAAAAGGAAAGATACAATAACCCAGTTTGATTAAGTCAGACTTGAGTTTAGTAAATAAAAGTGTTTGAGGAACAAACCCATGTTAAATCCTAGTGTTAAAACTTCTCTAAAGATAAAATTGCAAGAAAAACCTTGAATTCAGGAAAAATAAGAAACAAAATAATAACATCACATATGCTCACCACACTTGATCTTTCCCTGCATACTGCCTTCTGGAAACTAGAGACACAAATGAAACAATTAGAAAGAACCATTTTACTAGGATCAAATTTAACAATTTTATATGTTTAATACGTGAAATTCATTCTGCACATATCATGTTTGCACAACACTAGGCAGGGTAGTCTATTCCTCTAATTTTTAGCACTTATGAGACAGGTAATTGGGAGTGCAAGCTATATTTGAGCAGAACAGCAAGTCACGCCTCAAAATGAATGAAAAATAAATAAGAACAGGCCAAGGAGATATGTTCGTGGATAAAGTCCAGCTATGCAAATTTGAGGATGCAGTTCGGATCCCCAGCATTTAAGTTAAACCAGGAAGGGATGGGAACCTGCCTCTAATCCTGTGCTCTGGAGGCAGGGAATGCCAGGGGCAAACTCGCATGATAACCTAGTACAATTGTTAGCTCTGGGTTGAGTGAGACACCTGCCTCAGTAGTGGAGAGTGATAGTTCAAGTTACACTGGTACACATTTCTGACTTTCACACACTTGAATACAAGGGCATACACACTTACCTGCATGTATGTTCATATACATGCAAGCTTGAACACACAAATACATACACACGCACACACACACACATGCACACAAACACACACACACACACACACACACACACACACACACCCAAATATCTGGAAAAATAAAGACACAAAACAATTAGAAAGAACCATTTTACTAGGTATAAAATTTTACAACTCATCTCATTTGAGCCTAAGAGCTTCTGAAGTGTCCCCTGCATCTATTGTTGGATAAAGAAGGATTGATTGAGAATGGTTTGTTTCCTACATGTTATACTTAATTCTAACATGATCAAATACAGAATAATGTTCTCTACTTTTAGCCTCCTCCCCTTCTCTATGGGTGTTCCCCTCCCCATCCTCCCCCCATTACCACCCTCCCCCCAACAATCATGTTCACTGGGGGGTTCAGTATTGGCAGGACCAAGGGCTTCCCCTTCCACTGGTGCTCTTACTAGGCTATTCATTGCTACCTATGAGGTTGGAGCCCAGGGACAGACCATGTATAGTCTTTGGGTAGTGGCTTAGTCCCTGGAAGCTCTGGTTGCTTGGCATTGTTGTTCATATGGGGTCTCAAGCCCCTTCAAGCTTCTTCAGGCCTTTCTAAGATTCCTTCAACGGGGGTCCCATTCTCAGTTCAATGGTTTGCTGCTGGCATTTGCCTATGTATTTGCTGTATTCTGGCTGTGTCTCTCGGGAGAGATCTACATCCGGCTCCTGTCTGCCTGCACTTCTTAGCTTCATCCATCTTATCTAGTTTGGTGGCTGTATATGTATGGGCCACACGTGGGGCAGGCTCACTTTGGTTTTTAAATCTCTTTGTTTCTCCACAGGATATCCGAAGAGAAGTTGTGAAGCTGATAGAGTTCCTGGAGAGAGACCCATCAGCAGAGCTAGTAGACAGAATCATTCAACATACATCATTCCAGGAGATGAAGAACAATCCATGCACCAATTATTCAATGCTGCCAGAGACCATGATAGATCTAAAAGTATCGCCTTTCATGAGAAAGGGTGAGAAGACAGAGTCATGTGACTTTCCATTAAAAGGTCTAAGCTGCCATGACTTAGGCAAAATCTTCTCAAGGTTATTCACCCTGCATAAACAGCATGTGTTTTCTTTACAACTGTTTTTCCTTGAATACTCTTATTGAATTATCACTTGTGCAGAGGCATTAAACACTATTTATTAATGTACTCAAGACCATATATACTAATAATAACCTTCTGTTTCTTGTTTATTCAATTTGAGAAGCATATCATGTAAAGCATAATGTCTGACACTTTAGTCTAAGCTTCAGCAATGATCCCATAGTGCACTAATTGTTACCCAGTCTTTGTGTTCTGGGTGTGTACCATATGACTCACACATACTATCTCCATATTATGATTTCTGTCTTAGTCAGGGTTCTACTCCTGCACAAACATCATGACAAGGAAGCAAGTTGGGAGGAGAAGGGTTTATTCAGCTTACACATTCACATTGCTGTTCATCACCAAAGGTAGTCAGGACTGGAACTCATACATGGCAGGAAGCAGGAGCTGATAGGTCATGGAGAGATGTTACTGGTTTGCTTCCTCTGGCTTGCTCAGCTTGCTTTCTTCAGCTTAAGGACCCACAATGGGCTGGGTTCTCACCACTTGATCACTAGCTGAGGATATGCCTTACAGCTGGCATTGGAGCATTTCCTCAAGTAAGGCTCTTTTCTCTGTGGTAACTTCAGATTGTGTCAAGTTGACACACAAAACCAACCAATATAATTTCTGACTAGGAAGATGGATTTACTATCTCATTCTGTGGTGAAGAAAAAAAATCTAAAAAGTCAGTCATATTTTCTCTATACAAATGACAGAAAGTTTTGAATACTAAGTGACTAAAGTAAGAATTCAAATGTAATTATAATCACTAATAATATCAAGACATAATGAAAGCAAATTTTATTTACATAGAAGCAATTCTTGATCAGCAATAGTAAATTTGTATACCTGACATTTGGGGAATATATATATATATATATATATATATATATATATATATATATATATATATATATATATATATATATTCCAAGTAACAATGCTTGGTAAGTAATTGGATTTAAAGGCATAATTCTGGATTTGAAAATTTATCAGTAAAAATATGATATTAAGTAATTTGACAGTCATTGCCCCATGAGTCTCATCAGAAAAGGCCTGATTTATGAGAGAAAATAAAAGAAGAAAGGTCACATGAAGTAGTGTAGGAAGAAAAGGATGAGTCAAAAGAAGTTTCTACAAGAAAAAAAATTATCTTTGTAAAAATCAAACAGGATACTTAAATATTTTATTCAGGTATTAAATATTAGGAGAATTTTTCACATTATTAATGAAAGAGATGCAGGATAGAGGAATCTTAAAATTTCTGGCTTTAGGAGTTAACACTTCTCATTATTGCCTGTTTCCTTGCAGGAATTGTAGGAGACTGGAAGAACCACTTCCCTGAAGCCCTGAGGGAGAGATTTGAGGAGCACTACCAGCAGCAAATGAAGGACTGCCCTGTGAAATTTAGAGCAGAGCTCTGAGACAATTCCTTGTGTCTGAAATTGGAGTAGTCTCCAATTTATCCTTCAGTTTTTCTTGTTTTGAATTCAGTAGAAGTAGAAGTCTTTTGAAGACTGAGGGTTTAAATTCATTCTGGTTTTTTTAATCTAACTTTTATATCAATCTAGTTTCTGAATGTTTTGTTGGCAAAATAACATTTTTCATATATATATATATATATATATATATATATATATATATATCACAAGCATTGTCCTCTAATAGTGTTCAAAGATTTCTAATAAAAATAATTTGATGTCTGCATACTTCATTGTTCATTTTCATTCATTACTACTTATGTATATATATATTATATATATTTATAAAATATATATTGTTATACACAAATCAACAAACAAGTGCTTTGGAACTGGCAAGTAGGTAACCTTGTGATTGTATTTGAAGCCAAATATATGCAAAATTATATGAAGAAATTAAAACAGCATCAAGAATTATGAGGTCACTTCAAGATAATATCTATAGATTCATCTGCAAAAACATGGCTTTTTAATAAATATAACAAAGTATATATTTATTTTATATATTATATATAAGAACACTATAATATAAATCACCATATTCATAATATATTATAAGGTGTTATATTAATATATTAGTGTGTTAATATATAAGTTAACATAATTATACATGTGTGTATTATATATTTATATGATAATGTATGAGTATGTATATATTCATATATAATACATAATATTTACATTTAACAATATGTATTTATCTGTCGCTTCTGTTTCCGTCCAGCAGAAAGGAGCGACATTACGACGTTCTTCTCAAAGCAGAACCTTTCATCTGCACGGAAGCAGCAATCTCTCTTTTCTTCCCTTCATCCTCTCCCCAGCCCCCAAGCACCCTCCCTAATATCCTCCCTCAATTCTGCCTCCTCCGTCCAGACTGCATAATCTCAGTTCATAGGTCCACGTCACATGGCCTGATCTTGCGTCATGGTGCGCCTGTGCAGCTCTCACAATGGACGTGGCTAGTTTGAGGTGTGTGAGGAAGTCAGGTGTTAGTCATGAGACTTAGCTGCAGTCCCGGGCGCCATCTTGGGACTGCTGCCACACCCGCTCCCTACATCTTTGTGACTGTATAGCTCAGAATGGCTCCTTACATTTATCTATAAATGAATATATAAATATTCACATATAAATAACATCTGGTTATTCCATGTGAATGTTAATTGTGAAGCCACTTGATTCCAGGCTTGTTGTGACAGAAATATTCAGTAACATTTACAATCTCAACTCCTGTGTCTGTTCCTACTGCTCTGTAGGCGTTCCTATATGAAGCATTGGCTTTGTTTGATGCCCTGCAAGGATAACTAGGCTCTCAAAGGTTCTAGTGCTTCTCAATGCCCCTCTTAACCTCCTGCTATACCTAATCCCCTGTCTTTTTCTTTTTTCGTTCACTTCCTATAGAAATACTGAATTTATCTTGTGAGTGTTCACAGAAAAGCCTCTAACCTTTATTAGGTTTGACTTATTTATGATGCCTGTGCAAGGTAAAAACAAAATTCACCCCTTAATATTGCACATATATAAAATGTGTAAGAGAAGAAATGGGGAATCTATACTTTCTCTTTAGGTCTAGTATTGCCAAAGCATGTGTAAGACTGATAAAATCCTTCCCTGAACACATAGTTTTTTCTTTGTGCCATGTACAGTAAATATCATGTGGGTTTTTTTTCTGCTTTTGTCTGAATAGTGATGTTGTTCATGTGTTACAAATGTGTTTACATATGCACAGCCTAGACATAGATTCTACTAATTTATAAGTTTTGTCCTGGGAGCTATTAACTGTACATTTATGTTCATAAAACATTTTATATGATTTTAATTCGTCAAATCGGCAATAGCTTAAAACAAGCATGTGATTAGTCAGAGAAAGTAGCAGCTCTGAAATTCTTCTAAATGTGTGTCGTTCCCCCCACCCCCATCCTCCACCCCCACCCCCACCGTGTATTCATTTGAGACTCCTTTTCTCCATGTTGCTCTTTGTTTGGGAAGATGTTTATGGTTTTCATCCCAGTATCCTGATGCCTTCAGTTTCTACTCAGAAGCAGAGGTGACGGAGGGAGGAATGAACGTGAAGTCAAATTGATGGTTGTTGACTTTCCTGATTCATTCTGAGACCAAACTAATTGGGGTTTGCACCTCGGTGAAATGAACCAGATAGGATGTATTTGTGAATTTCCTTTGCTCTCTAATGATAGATTTGTTTAAGCTTTATCACAACTCCTAAATGTATGGCTCAGGAAACTTAGAGGAAGGGACAGGAAGTTTGTAAGAGCCTGAGTGGCAAGAAGATGTCTGCCTGAAATATTATCTCCTAGAAACATACACAAAAGAAGACTGAAACAATGGTACCATCCATGGGCAAGTTAAAGTAGAAGGGCTAAAATTTCATGGGGCCCCTTAGACAAAGAACCAGGGGACAACTAATGACTGCTGGGAGGAGAATTAGCTTATCTCAGGGATGTGTCCCATTATTGATTGTCTAATACAGAATAGTCAGTCTTGTAAACATATACAATCAATAAAAAGACTCTAAAGGGTATATACTTATATGTGTATTTGTGCGTATGTATATGTATATGATATATATATATATATACTTGTGCATGCACATATATAATACACATATATAACAATAATAATTAAAGAAAAGCAGGCTATTGACTTGAGAGTGAAGGCATGGAAGGTGCTCGAGGTAGGAAGAGGGGGGAAGTGAGGTAATTCTATTCAATTAAAATGAATAAAATTATCATTACATCACTTCCCTCCTTTCTTTCCTTCCTCCAGTCCCTCAAATGCCCCCACCACTCTCAACTTAATCTCTTTTTCATTTGATTATTTTGCATATATGCAAAAATATATAATTATAACCAGCTGAATCTATTTTTGTTGTTGTTGTATGCGAGGTTTCAGAGTTGATCACTCCTTATGGATAACCAACCAGGAGACTCATCCCTGAGAGAGGTTAATGACCTCTCTCAGCAGTCATTAGTTGCCTATGGTTCTTAGTGTAGTTGTAGGACCTGTGAGAGTTCTCCCCTCCATGCTAGTGTTGGGGTACATCGTGTAATGCTGTGTCTCTGCATAACCATTTGTTGATTGCTCATAAGCAGAGAACTAAGCACTAGCTGGATCTTGGCATTTTTTTTCCTATGGCCCATCGCCAGCCTTATATTTTGTAAAATTCATCCTTCTTTACTATGTTGATTGGCTTTAATAAACATCTGATGGACAATAGGTAGGCAGGAAGTAGAGGGAGGAACTTCTGGACAGAGAAAGGGTGTCTGGGAGAAAAAAAAAACTCAGAAGCAAGAGATTGAGCAGGGACACAAGAAGAGACAGAACTGGAACTGAGAGAAAGAACTAGCCACCTGGTGGGTTGTGGGCTAGAATAATAAGCTTAAGTTAGATGAGAAGGTTGGAGGCAGCCCAAGCTGAGGTCCTAAGCTTAAATATGTAAGAGTCTCCATGTCTATTTATATACCTAACAGGTCTGTAAAAGTCATTTTATATGTTAGTGCCCATTGATATTTCCATTGCTCAGGTTTTTGTCTATGCAGCCAATTTTTTCTTTTTTCTTTTCTTTTTTTTTCCTGGAGCTGGGGACCGAACCCAGGGCCTTGCGCTTCCTAGGCAAGCGCTCTACCACTGAGCTAAATCCCCAACCCTATGCAACCACTTCTAAGAAAGGATGTCCCACAGCTAACTTCCTTCATGCTGGACTCTTTGCTTAAAGACAGTCCCACCAGTCATCTTCCTTGAACAGTAAGCACCTTATGAGGCACAATCAAAGTTGCACAGAGAGTCACTGCCCTCAATATTTTCCTCTAGACAAAGGCAACCCACATGTGTACATTTCCCAACTTTCCTGATCTGAATTGGGGGCGCTGGCCTATCTGTACTTGAGTTATTATTTTCACTGCCCCAAGAATAAGCATCCAAGATAAAGGCATCTTCTGAAGGCTCACTGGTTCTTTGTTTATTGGGAACTGAGATGTCCTTCTGGATTCTGAGTCTCCTTACTAAAAGAATTTAAAAACAGATTCAAAGAAGCCCAAGTATAGCGAATTTTGGGAGGAAAAACAACAGAATTAGCAAGCTATAAAATCCTGGCAACAGTCTGGAGGAGGAGGAGAGGAGGTGAAGACAAACAAACAAACAAACACCAGGAACTGCAGTTTCACAGTTCGACACAGAGACAGAAACACATTGATTATCTCCAGAGTGTCAGAAAAAGCATGGTTAGGTTTTACACCGGTTACCCAAATACAGACGAAGTAAAGGAAAAGGGAAAACAACAACAACAACAACAACAACAACAAAAATCGAAAAAAACAAACCCTGTTTAGTGCTGAGCTAGAGATCTAAATATAAAGGCAGTGAATTCCAGGTGCCTTTGACCAAGGACGAACAATTGCACTGGTGAGATATGGTTAGAAATAGAGATGGGGATGGTTTGCTATGAAAGGAAAAGGGGCTGGAGAGATGGCACAATGGTTAAAAGTGCTGACTGCTCTTCCAGAGGTCCTGAATTCAATTCTCAGCAACCACATGGTGGCTCACGACCGTCTGTAATGAGTTCCGATGCCCTCTTCTGGTGTGTCTGAAGACAGCTATGGTGTACTCACATACATAAAATAAATAAATCTTAAAAAGAAAGAAAGGAAGGAAGGAAGGAGAAAGGAAAAGAACCTGCCCTCCAATGGGAGTGGGCTAGTGAACCAAGGAACAACTCTGAATTACCGGGTCAAGAGCCTTTACTGAATATTTATACACCTGCCTGTCCCATTTTTATTTTGCAGGTCTTCTGGAGTTCATTACATAAAGCCCAGGCGAGAAAGGTCTTCCAGTCCTCTGCAACCTGCAAGCTTTTTTATGTGACTCTTAAAATACAAATTAATTGTTTTATTTACTACAATGTCTGCTGCAAGATTGTGTCTCCTCAAAAGACAGGGAAGCTACACCCATGACAACTCAACACTACGGCTACTCAAAGGATCCAAACAAGGAGAACACCATAGATATGACAATATGGAAGGGGAATCTCACCAGTTCCTAGGTTCCCTGCCCTAGACAAAGAGCTTTGGGTAATCGGCCATTTAACAACTGAGAAGGGAAGAGCTACTTCTCCCCAAGCACGAGGCCCCTGATTGGTTATCCTATACAAAATGGTCAGTCCAGGAATTTTATACATTCAAGTAATTCTAAACATCCTTAGCAGATTATATTTACATATGTATGTGTTTATGTATGTAGGGGTAATAATTAAAGGGCAGAAAGCCATGAATTAGAGAGAGATTGGAGTAAGGGTTGTGATGGGAGGAATTGGAGGAAGGAGAGAGAAAGAAATGATAAAACTATATTTTAATGTTTAAATTCCAAATAAAATATACAAGTTATATGTTAATTTTGATGTTTCTGCCTTCAATCTCCTGCCTCACTATGATTTTTCTTAATACATTTAAATTTACATAACATTCACTCACTCATAATGGCCCTTTGATATGGGCTTCTCACACCCTTAGGAACGAAAGTCACTGTATATGTATATATAGCTTTGAACTCCCAGTCCTCATGCCTCTACCTCCCAATTGCTGAGATGACAAACTTGTGCCTCTGACTCTGGTTTATAAAGTGCCAGGGAACAAGCCCCAGACTTCCTGCTTGTTAGGCAAGCACTCGGCTAGCTGAGCTCCATCCCTACCCTGGGGTTGGTTTTGATGGACTTAACTTTTAATCAGAGCTTGAAAAAGATGAGACCCATGCGTCATGCTCCACCATGGGATGGACGTTGTGAAACAATCCGTCCGCATTTGTGCTCCTACAGAAAGCGAGGGAGAAAAGGGAAATGAATACATGGACTTAAAATGAAGACCCTTTCATTTTAGAAAGTGCTTCTTTGGGGGAGGTTATTTTTCCAACTTCACGAGTCACGAGTGTACTCTGTGCTTCTGCCGTTTCTATAATCTATGCTAATTTTGTTACTACTTTAAAAAGTTTCCACTTTCTTACTCAAGCGTGTTTATTTGCTGAGAAAAATATGTGTAAATATCAACCCGGGAAACCAGGGACATCCTTAGCAAGGGCCTTAGGGTAGATAGAGGCTTTGTGTGGACCATGAGGCTGAAGGGCTCATCCCAGAGATGCTGGGACTTGAAGAGTCTTCCTTTCTCATGGAAAGCAATCTCTCTCTCTCTCTCTCTCTCTCTCTCTCTCTTTTAAGTTTTTTTTTTACTTTATTTTTTATTGGATATCTTTTTTTTATCTTTATTAACTTGGGTTTTTCTTATTTACATTTTGATTGTTATTCCCTTTCCCGGTTTCTGGGCCAACATCCCCCTAACCCCTCCCCCTCCCCTTCTATATTGGTGTTCCCCTCCCCATCCTCCCCCCATTACCGCCCTCCCCCCAACAATCATGTTCACTGTGGGGGGGGGGGTTCAGTCTTGGCAGGACCAAGGTCTTCCCCTTCCACCAGGCTATTCATTGCTACCTATGAGGTTGGAGCCCAGGGTCAGTCCACTTAGTCTTTGGGTAGTAGCTTAGTCCCTGGAAGCTCTGGTTGGTTGGCATTGTTGTTCATATGGGGTCTCGAGCCCCTTCAAGCTCTTCCAGTCCTTTCTCTGATTCCTTCAACAGGGTCCCGTTCTCACTTCAGTGGTTTGCTGCTGGCATTCGCCTATGTATTTGCTGTATTCTGGCTGTGTCTCTCAGGAGAGATCTACATCCGGTTCCTGTTGGCCTGCACTTCTTTGCTTCATCCATCTTATCTAATTGGGTGGCTGTTTATGTATGGGCCACATGTGGGGCAGGCTCTGAATGGGTGTTCCTTCTACCTCTGTTCTAAACTTTGCCTCCATATTCCCTGCCAAAGGTATTCTTTTTTTTTTTTTTTTCTTTTCTATTTTTCGGAGCTGGGGACCACGCTAGGCAAGCGCTCTACCACTGAGCTAAATCCCCAACCCCTGCCAAGCGTATTCTTGTTCCCCTTTTAAAGAAGGAGTGAAGCATTCGCATTTTGGTCATCCCTCTTGAGTTTCATGTGTTCTAGGCATCTAGGGTAATTCAAGCATCTGAGCTAATAGCCACTTATCAATGAGTGCATACCATGTGTGTTTTTCTGTGATTGGATTACCTCACTCAGGATAATATTTTCCAGTTCCTTCCATTTGCCTATGAATTTGTAACTTCATTGTTTCTGATAGCTGAGTAATATTCCATTGTGTAGATGTACCACATTTTCTGTATCCATTCCTCTGTTGAAGGGCATCTGGGTTCTTTCCAGCTTCTGGCTATTATAAATAAGGCTGCTATGAACAGAGTGGAGCACGTGTCTTTTTTATATGTTGGGGCATCTTTTGGGTATATGCCCAAGAGAGGTATAGCTGGATCCTCAGGCAGTTCAATGTCCAATTTTCTGAGGAACCTCCAGACTAATTTCCAGAATGGTTTTACCAGTCTGTAATCCCACCAACAATGGAGGAGTGTTCCTCTTTCTCCACATCCTCGCCAGCATTTGCTGTCACCTGAGTTTTTGATCTTAGCCATTCTCACTGGTGTGAGGTGAAAGCTCAGGGTTGTTTTGATTTGTATTTCCCTTATGACTAAAGATGTTGAACATTTCTTTAGGTGTTTCTCAGCCATTCCGCATTCTGAGGAAGTTTATAATGGATTGTTTTTTCCTTGTGAGAGGAGAGAGGTGAGAGCCACGGCTCTGTGGACAGCTGGCAGAGCGAAATAAGCAGCTCTCTCTCTGTTCCATTGTTTCTCCCTGACTATGCAAAGCTCACCTTTTTGTGTCTGTTTGTCTGTGACAGGGTCTTGCTGTATAGCCCAGGATAGCTTTGAACTCCTGATCATCTGGGATTACGGGTATATGGTAGCCAGCTTTTATCATATTTATTGAAGGAATTGTTACAAACGGTGTGATGAATTTCTCTCTATGTCTTTCTATTTGTGTATCTAGATATACATCTTGGTGAGGCAAAAAAAATAAAAACAATAAGTAATAAATAGAAACAGAGTGCTAAGGTGTCCATGAAGCTTTAAGCTAAGTCGGACTGTAGCTTAGCTATGGCCATGCTTATGTCTTAGGGCATGTAGAATATCAGCTTCTCAGAAGTGGGTATGTGGCCTTTGCACATGACCCTGGTAAGCAAGCATAACATAGCAGCAGGATGCCGTGTTCGTCTGCTGCGAGTCACTGTGCAGGATGTAACAAGGTGGAAAATGCAGCCAACTCATGACAGGTGACTTCATTCTCCCTAGTAGCCAGCCAATCAGATGTGTGCTTCTGCAGGACTCAGAGATGTGTGCAGGAAGCCTGTGGCTAGTTGTGCTGCTGCTGCTGAGTTATACATCTCAACACATCTCCCCCTGGCTTCGGGGGTTTGTGTAAGCTGACCAGGACCAGCCAGCTCTTCCACGGTGACACAGTACGGCATTAGGATTTTTGCGTCTGACTCTGTCAGGTGCTGGTGAGAACAAAGCACGAGATAGAAGAGATGTAGTAAAGAGGGCAGGGATCCAAAGGAGCCTGGACTGCTAGAACGAGCATAGAACAGAAGATAGAGAACTCAGGCTGCAAAGACTCAAATTGTCTCAAGTGATGATTATGCAATTACAGTGACAAAACACTTGTTAAATCAGGATTGCACATTAAGGGGATTTAGAACGGTTTCATAAGCCAATTGCAAAAGACGCTAATCGTTAAACAATCTACGGTAAATATGAAGAGTGACATAGTAGGAATCAGTAGACCACACTAAGAAATGAGACAATACTGTGACTCCGTGCCTATATATAGTCATTCTTCAGGGCTAGTAACCCTGGTTTGACTGAGCTGAAGATTGTGTGTGTGTATATATATATATTTATGTGTGTGTGTGTATTTCATAATGCTAATTCCAACTTAGCCATGCTTGTATTTATTTTTTTAAAATAATTTGTTTTATGAAGTATACTGTCGCTTAAGACACACCAGAAGAGGGCATCAGATTCCACTATAGATGGTTGTGAGCCACCATGTGGTTGCTGGGAATTGAACTCAGGACCTCTGAAAGAACAGTCATCTCTCCAGCCCCATGCCTGCATTTCTGGCACTACAGAAGTAGCTTCAGGAGGATCACAAGTTCAAAGCCAGTCCAGGCTACATAGCAAGACCCTGTCAAGAACCAAAACACATTCATGAAAACTAACGTGGGAAGTCTAATTGGAATGCTGTACTTCTGAGGTGCAGAAAGCACTCAATAGTCAGTGCATGAAACCAGTGAGTGAATAAAGTGGATACTTATGATCAGCAGCACTATGCAGCCCTGGGAAGAGCAATGCATCATCCAGGTGAGCTGTGTGGGCCACTGCCCCTCAGAGTGATTTGAACCATCTTTTCTGGTTCTGAGAGTACCCTGTTAGTTAGGGAAGCTGTTGACGTCAAGCTGTTGTTGGAGGGTCTCCAGTTAGAGATGCTGTAGACTCCTAAGAGGCACTGTCTGTTGAAAGGAATCATGAGCTCAATTTGGAAGAACAGGAAGAGCAGGGCTTTCAAGATCTTCTGCTTCTGCAGCAATAGACTGAGACTGTGACTGGGAGGTAGGGAGGGGAGAGAGAGAGAGAGAGAGAGAGAGAGAGAGAGAGAGAGAGAGAGAGAGAGAGAGAATGATGGTGATGGTCATGGTGTTGTTGGTGGTGGTGGTTGTGGTGGTGGTGGTATTGTCAAGCAGACCAGGATGTCATGAGCTTTGGAGGATATCCAGTATTTCTGAAACAGAAGGTCTAGGCAGAACCCAGGACTTTGTGTTTTCAGATAATGTGATGTCGATGTTTAAGTTGGACACCCAGAAGTTGAGAGCCAAGATTCTACAGAGGAAGGGATCTTTAAATGGTTCTGCCCAGCAGCAATACTTAAAGGAAACTGAATGTGAGACTCTCTGCTAACAAGAGGCTGGGTTTGTATGAGGATTCATTTCCTCATAGCTTTCCCAAGGCCTCTGCATGGGAGCTAGAAATGTACCTTCCCAGAACAGCTTTAGCCAGGCGTGGCCCATGGAAAGGCACCAGCTCTCACAGGAGCTGAAGGCCTGCCTTCTAGGAAGAAAACATTCTTGTGTGGCTGTAGGTAGGCAGGGGAATGAACAGCGAGGGACTGGCAAGTTGCAGAGCTATCTTACTTCAGTGTCCTGCATTGATTTGTGCTATGGACTCACAGCCAGGCCAGAGAGGACAGCATTCGTAACTGTGGGGTATAATGGAGACGTGTATAGGATGGAATTACTAACATTGGCAAAGCATCTGACTGCCTTAGTCATATATCAAATTGGGACCACAGTTGGAGTAGCAGAGGCAATCCCATTATCTCTGGGCTGGAGGGCCATGCTGCTAAAACTGCTGGAAATTGCAAAGCACAGCAGTGTGGAGAATATAGGTGGTGAGGACTGGTAATCAGGAAAGCACCTCTCTGGGGCCGGCCAAGGACCTATCATGTATCAAGCCCATGGTGGCCCTGACCTGGGGATGGGGTGACTCACATACAATGTTATCTCATTACATTTTCACAGCAGTCCCTGCAACGTGTTAATAGCTTCATTTTGCTGATGGGGAAATAGGCTGAGAAAGCTAATCTAACTTTCCCAATACCACAGGGCAGCAGATGGGAGTCTTCCTAAAAAGTTTTGAGGACTTGGGCATTCAAGAGGACATCTTAGCATTGAAAGGTGTAACAGCCTCTTGGCTGGCTCTCTCTATCTTGTGGCAGAATTGATTTGTAATTGTTTCAGCAATGGAGAATGTATTGGCCAGTACCTGGCCAAAACAATTTTTTTGGTATTGGAACAATATTTGTTTCTAGACCAACACATGAATGGCCATCACATATGGGAAATTATATGAACACATTTCCTGTAGGTGTCAAAGTCCCTGAGACTCTTTGGTAATTATCAGCCTGTAATTAGGGTGTTGTAGAAAAAATTGCTTATTTCAAAGGTTCTATCTGCAGTGACGAGGGACTAAGGAGGGGGAAAAGTTAAATCAGGATTTAAAAAAAATGGTATGTTCCCATCATGGTTGTTGAAAAGGATGACAACCAGCTGGGTAGATACTGCCTAGGCTGTTCCCCAGGAATGTTGCTGACTTGTGTGTAGATCACAGGCAGACTTTAACTAGAGACAAAAAATGTCATCAAAATAAACTAGGTGCTTTCCCACACAGAGAGTGCGGGAATACGAGCAAAACAAATTCAATCTTCCCTCATGTTCTAAAATACCACCTCACACCCATATGAAGGTGTTCTCAGCAGGCTGAGGGTTTTGTGTAGAGTAAATGTTTGCTGTAACTTTGGGCAGTAGCCAATGTGAGGAGTCTGGGTCCTGAAGGGCTGAGTCTCTAACTGTACAACCTCTCTCTACATCTGCCACAGATATCTCCCTTCCTCTGCTCCTCATTCTATGTGCAATGTAGCTGGTCTGGCAGAGAAAGATCACAAGTCAGAGAGGAGAATGCAAGATGGAGGCACGTTGCCCTCTGTGTTCACTGACACTTGGTACGAATGTTGAACAGGATCCCAGGTTTCAAATGGCTTTGGAGCAAGCTTACCCATCAAGTTAGAATGGTATAAAATCATGGTGCAGTCCAAGCCTTGGCCTATGTTTAGGGAGGTTGGAAGCTTCCCTTTTGATCCATCAAAGCCACAAGACAATTCCTGCAGGTGACACATGATTCTGATATGTGAAGTTCATTGCAAAATGCAAATGCTGGGCATACTACTGAACAGTTGGAGCCTCTAACAGCCATTGAAATATATCTTCACTGCTAACCTTGGTTCCTGGTACAGAGCTTTGAAGACCACTCTGATTCCCTGAGAGAGTGGCATTGAGAGGAACATCTTAGGTTATTTGTAATAAATATGCCTTGATTCAGCCCAAGTTTATGCAAGTGGGAGAATCTTGGGGCCTGGTTAGCAGGCTGCCATGAGCTCTACAGGAATAGCATGTATAATTAATCTGAGTCAGCTTTCCACACAGGAATGAGTACTTGAGATAGAAAGAGAGAACAAATTTAGTTTGCATCATGGATTCAGAGGTTTCTGTTTATGCTTATCTGGGTTCACTGCTTTGGTAGTGTGATAGCATATCATGATGCTAAGCACATTGTGGAACCAAGATACTTGCTTCACAAAAGCCAGAAGCAAGGAGAGAAGAGGCTAGCCTTGGCCACACTTCCTATAGGCGCCATCACCTCCCAGTAGTGCCAGCAGTTAGTGATCAAGATTCAACAGGTGGGCCTTTGGGGAACGCTTCCAAGGTATATTGGAAACCTCCAGAATAGTAAGCTGAGTGGAGGCGTACTAGAAATCTCCATGTGCACCTGAAAAATGCTCTCCCCCACTTTGCCCCAATAATATCCTCCATTTGTTTGCTCTGGAACTGTGCCTGTTATCATAAACCAGTAATAGTAAATGTCATAATTAGCTTCAGCTGTCAGCTTGGCACAAGCCTACAATCACCTGGGCAGAGGGAACCATAACTAAAAAATTGCCTCAATCAGATTGGCCTGTGGCCATGTCTGTGATGCAGGAGAGCCCAGCCTATTGTGAGCAGTGCCATCCCTAGGCGTGTGAGCCCGAGCTATATAAGAAAGCACGCTGACAAATTAGCAGGAGGAACTTGATAAGCTCTGTTCTTCCACAGTCTCTGCTTCAAGCTTTTTTCCAGGTTGTTGTCTTGAGCTCACGCCCTGGCTTCCCTCAGTTACCTTGTATTGTCCGCTTTGCTGTTGGGAACTTGAAATGGGGGCCATTCTGGCAAATCTGCTCTTTTCCTGTAGGGTTGATACCAGGTTCCAGCTCTGATGGAGTTTATCTAAATGGTGAGTCACCAAGGTGATATCTGTAGAAAACTAAAAAATTGCAAGGAACAAAACTAGGTAATGTGACCTGTGCCTATAACCTCACAACTTGGGTGCTCGTGGCCAGAGGTCAGAAGATCTAGGTAATCCTTTTCAGCCTGACGTGGAAACATCATCTCAAATAGCTTCTTACTGACCTGGTCTCCCTAGCCTGTATATATAGCAGTAAGGATTTTTCTTTCCTCTTCAAGGTACAAAAATATGCAATTTTTTAAAAAAATTTTTCCACATGACTTTTCTGCTCATGTGCATATCCTGCTTTCCTGGTAGATTTCAAATAGAGGAAAGATAGGCTCAGAAGAAAATTAAGGAATTAAGAAGAAAGTGTGGGCCTGTGTAAGTGAAGGAGACAGCAGCAGCCCCAGCATGGGTGGAGCCATCCATGGCTAATCCAGTTCAACACAAGGGGTTTGGTTTGCTTAAGTCTAAATTATGGCACTGCCACTTGCTTGGCAACATGAGCAGAACATTCTCGTAGGCTGTCTTGCCACTGCTGGCTCTAGTCACTTGTGTTTCTTGTATGCATTCTGTGGTGGTTCGAATAGGTGTCACTCTCAGAGATTCATGTGTTTGAATACTTTACCATAGTGAGTGGCACTATTAGGAGGTGTAGCCTCATTGAAGGAGCTGTGGCCTTTTTGGAGGAAGTGTGTCTCTGTGTATGTGGGCTTTGAGGTCTCCTGTGTTCATGTACTGCCCACTTCCAGCAGAAGCCAGTATCCTTCCGGTTACCTTTGAATCAAGTTGTAGAACTGTTGGCTCCACTAGCACCATGCCTGCCTGGATGCTGCCATGCTTGTCAGCATGATGATAATGACTGAACCTCTGAAACTGTAAGCCAGCCCCAATTAAATGTTTGCCCTTATAAGAGTTGTCTTGGTCATGGTGCCTCTTCACAGCAGTAGAACCCTAGATAAGACACATTCTTATCTTTTACATTCCTGTCACTGAGGTGACAAGGGTGTGATGCAAGTTCATCTGAAATTTGCCAGTAAGCTGCTGGAGTCTAACTGCATCATGCTGAAAGTGGCCAAGCTAATAGCACAGGGAAAGAAAGCTCATTGATGAGAATGATAGGGCCTCCTTAGAATGGTTTGTTTATGCCCATGTTAAGTGTTGGAACTCATTTAGGAACAGTGGACTAATGTATTAAGGCCACAGGTGACAAAGCAGCCATCTCTACTGTGGAGCTCTAGCAGGGACTTTCCAGTCCTGTTATGGCTCAAGGGTCATCCTCACAGCAGACGTTCCACAGAGAGTTGCCAATGGTTTGCTTTGCCAGCCTAGAAAGAAAAGCACTGACCTCGGTGGGAATCAGGAAGCTTGAGATGGAGTTTGATCTTATGCAAAGCTTACATATTGAGGGGCTGTAAGATTCGACCTGTATTTGGGTTTGGTTTAGCCCAATAAAGACCCGATAATTAATTGAAATTAATATTAAAACAATCAAATAACAAACAAACAGAAGCTTGGGCATTCCCTGTAGACACTATAGTTTCTTATTTCTCTTAATAATTCAGCTCAGCTAAGCACTCTGATCCAATGGCTTAGGTGTTTGTATAGTGAGGAGCTAGGGACTCAGATAGGAAGCTTACATAAATTCAGGACTCTCCTGCACATGTAGGACCTGCCTCGGCATTCCAGACAACTCCTGGCTTGAAGCTCTTCCTCTGCCCGTCTTTACTGTGACTGTGTTCCTACAGCCCGGCCCATCTCCATCTCTCAGCTTCCTGCCAAATAAGATGTCAATGAGAATAATTGCTTTTTAAATTGGGCACCTAATTCTTTCAAACATATCACAATCAATTTTTTCTCTATGGCACCAGTATATCATTTCAAGGAAAAATTTAAATGTGCGTGAACAGTGATTGATAAGAAAATAAAATTACCTTATAAATTTAAATAATTATGCTAGCAGAAAGAAAACAGAAATATATGTTGTTATGGGCTGGCATGTGATTGGTTCCGGACTAAAGAGCCATTTTATTTTATTGTTTGGATTCCTGCTAGAGCAGGCATTTATGTGCACTAAGAGTGGGAATGTCTGTGTGACCTTGAAAAATACTGACACCCTTCTGACTTATGTCTTTACCACCTGCAAAGCAGACACTGAAGCGCCCATTCTTTCTTTATTGCATCGGTAAATTAGACCTTGTGTACAAGCTCTGTGAGTTCTTCTGTAGACACAGGGCACACATTGCTGATCTTGATACTGTGAATTGGAACATAGACTAAAGTATTATTTTTTTCTGCAAACCACAGGTTATTATTTCCTTGGCAGCTGAATGACCCTTTTAAGCAAGTGCATATTTCCTTATGAGCCCAGGAAAGAATAGAATGAACCCTTTTCACTTGGCACATATGCACAGTTTTAAATGTTTGTAATGCCTGGCAAGCATTCTGCCCTAATCACTTTGAATCATGCTAGTCACAGTCATAATGAAATAAAGACCTTGTGTTTTTTCATCTATTGTGTTCTTCCAAAAGAATGCAGAATAGATGGGGTTATTAAGAAAGGAGGATTAGATTGTCCTTTGCTATATCAAATACATGGTGTTCTTGTTTTTTTCTGTTTTCTCTACTCTCACCCATTTGAAATGTATCCATGCAGAATATATTTTTGGACCTGGTGTATTTTTTTTTCTGTTGGCTTTAAAGTAAAATGCTCCCAAATCATAGAGAGCCACAGCTCACTTTGCCTCTTACAAGTTGGTCAGTGGACCCAAGCCCACACTCAGGAAGACCTCCTCCTCCGCCCCCCATCCCCACATTACACACTGAAGATTGTTTTATGCCTGTGGTAGGGTTTTACAGAGACATAGAACCAATAGGTTCTATCTGTGAATGCTTAATGGGATTTATTAGGGGAATTGTGTGTGTTATCTTGGGGAAGGGCAAGTTCTGCAATGGATTACCTACAGTTGGAGGACCTGGAATCCTGACAGTGTACCCTAGTTCAAGGTAGATGGCCTCTCAACTGAGAGCTCTCATAGTGTAACTCTAAGGTCTAAATGATAAGAATGTGGTAGTTGTGGGGCTGATGGTGTGGATCCCCAAGTCCCAAAGTCAGGAAGCTTAGAGTTCTGTTACTCAAGAGGGAGGAAATAGCTTTCTTTAGGCAAAGACTAAGACTGAGCTCATGGACCCTTGGAGGGCATTTAGGATCTAGACAGAGTAGTGAGGTGCTGGACAGAAGACCCAGCAGTTACAAGACTGGATTAATCTTGTAGAGAGCCTACACTTCAGTTCCCAGCACCCATGCTAAGTGCCTCACAGCTATTGTATCCCCAGCTCCAGAGTGCCTAATGCACTCCCTTACTTTTTTTGGCCTCTGCTGGTACCACACTCACAAGGTAAACTCAAAACACACAGACACAGACAGAGACACAGACACAGACACAGACACACACACACACACACACACACACACACACACACACACACAAGATAAGTGCAAGGGAATTGGCTTAGAGGTTAAGAGTACTTGCTCTACCCATATCAAGTGACTTATAAACACCTATAACTCCAGTTCTAGAGGAGCCAATGCCCTCTGGCCTCTATAGGCAACTGCTTGCCTGTAGTTCACATGAATTTACACAGGCATACACAAACACACACATACACACACACACAGACACACACACAGACAGACAGACAGACAGACACACACACACACACACACACACACACACCACACACACACATGGTGGTAATATATAATAAATCTTAAAAAAAGAGAACAGTGAGGAATGATATTCCCCTTTCCATGTAGGTCTTTCCCACTTGGCCTGTTCATGCCTGAGCTCTGCTTTCTTCAATTGTACAGTAGCATGCCAATGAACAGCATGTCAGTCTCAAGGCATCTTCTTGTTCTATTCTTGGTAAATTCTGATGTCAGTACCCCTATGATTTCCTTCCATCTGACCACTTCTCACCTTCTGTACTGAGACCCATGTCATATGGGGCATATGAGACATCTTTGTGTACAAGGCATGTGCACAACATTTCAAAACTATAACAGACTATTTGTTGCAGGGCTCACCCAAGTGATTCCTGTGTAGCTGAGTAAAACTGGGTGATGAGGGTTTAAGCCCTGGGTTTCTCTTCATGTTTGTTTATTATTATTTTATTACTATGAATGTTTGTCTGCATGTATGCACATGAACTAAGTGTTTTTCTGGTGCCTGAAGATGTTAGAAGAGGGCACAAGATCCCACGGAACTGGACTTAATGGATGATTGTAAACCATCATGTAACTCCTGGGAACTGAATCTAAGTCCTCCACAAATGCACTCTTAACCACCAAGCCATCTCTTCTGACTCCTGGATTTTGTTTTTTTAGGAAATGTCAAGGGATATGGTATAATTCCACAGGAAGTGGAAAGAATGTTTAGTTAGAAAAAAGTTGAAAATTGTAATAAAATGCTTTGGTTGTATCAGGGAAGCTGTTGATCTTTCATGTTCTTGGGTCAGTGGTGGTATGTTTAGTGGACAAAAGACCATGAATAATGGGTGAAGAGATAGCTCAGTGGTTAAATACTGTTCTTACAGAGGACCTAAGTTTGAGTCTCAGCCCTTAAACTGGGTTACTCATAGCTGTCTGTATCTCAAATCCCAGGAGATCCAGTGCCTCTGGCTTCTGTATACACTTTCATTCATGTTCACACACACACACACACACACACACACACACACACACACACACACACCTTAAAAGTAATAAAAATATATCCAAAAGGAGACAATGAAGAAAGACAACTCAGGAGAGCAAGAGCTGGCATGTACATGGCACAGGAAGCCATTGAAGGCATGAGTGGTATTTTATTTTTTGGTCTGGGCTTTATAGATTTTATTTCTGTATCCAAGTCCCCAAGGTAACTTTTAAGGATCAAAAGTTTGTTTTGGTTCACAGATTTGGAGATGTCAGTATGTTTTTGAGTTTCTAATGCTTTTGGGACAGTGGTGAGTCAGGACATTATGACATGAATGAGTTGCAGAGGAATTTGCTCATCTCATAGAAGCCACAAACAGAGAGAGAGAGAGAGAGAGAGAGAGAGAGAGAGAGAGAGAGAGAGAGAGGCGATTGGATCCTAATTTGGCCATTAATCTCTTTTAAGGTCGTGTATCCGGTGACCTTAATTCCTATCGCAAGATCTCATTTCATTTTTTAGAATATTTGTATTTATTATTTGACAATTTCATAATGGATACATGAACACAGTGTATTTTTATCAGATCCATCCACAACTTCCCTCCAACACCTTCATGTTCTCTTTTGAGTTAATCCACTTAGTTCTGGTTGCATGGATAGGTGGGTATGGTGCCCTCCACCGGAGCATAGGCAACCTATTAGTAGCTACATGACTGAAGAAAAATTAGTTCTCTTCTTTCCTAGAGGCCATCACTGGCTAATTGCCCCTCAGCTAGGAGGCAGTGTTTTCCTCATCCATATTAGAATGCTGATTGGCTTGATCTTGTGCAGGCAAGTGTAACTCCTATGATGTATGAAGACAATGGCCAGGCCATATCCATAGGACTGAATTCCACAGTACTTCTCCATAGTCTCTGGCTCTTTCGTTCCTCTCTTTTGTGTTCCGTCTTCTCAGGTCTTCCTGAGCCTTGTTAAAGGTAGCTGGGTTGAACGGATGTCTCACTTAGGGATGAGAGTCCAACACTCACTTATTCTCAGCACTTTGATTCTTTCTGAGTCTCTGTATTGACCCCTAACCACTTCCAAAAGAAATTTCTTTGACTAAGGTTGAGAGCAGGGCTCATCTATGTAAATAAGCAGAAATATTCAAAGGATAGTTTGATGATACTTTTATTTAGTAAAACATTTGTAGTAAATTCATACCTGGGGTGGGGGTAAGACATCTGCAGGTCTGGGCTTTAGCTAGCTAGCAGGGATGAAGTTTCAAGGCTAGTTCCATCTTGATTTCTCTATGTTCTGAAACCAAAAAATTACATATTTTCAGCATCAACTCTTAACCATGTGGTAGGTAACCAAGATTTATTTCTTAAAATTCTAATCACCCCTCTATAATGTCACAGACTGGAGGACCAAGCCTTTGGTAATCTTTTGAGGACATTCAAGAGCTAAATAGTAATATTGGAATTCCTGCCGATCTCCAGAATCACTTGGGGATTCTGAAAAGGGAATTAGGTTGGAGATTTATGGTAGACAACAAAGTAAGGGCCTTCTAATTGGGACCTAAGTGTAACTGTTGTGTAGCAGTTTCATCTGAGATTGAAACATTGCATTACATCCTGTAGCACCTCAGGAAAGAAAATAAACAATGTGAAATAGCTTCAGGAAGTCCCTGAAACTGACCAGTATCATTAGGTACCACCTTCCCAAGAGTAAACAATAAAAACTGCTGAGAGTCAACCTGGGACAAGCCAGGCTACAAAGAAGCAGGAAATGATAGAGCATCGGGAAAGAACCAGGAGGCCTGATGTACAAGGGAGTCACCTAGAAATTTCAGTCTCCAGCCTTTGAGCTGCCTGCTAACTGTGAGGTACTTCAAGCTTTCTTTCACCTATGTTGGGGTAGTCTTTGATGTCATTGAGTCATTTCTGCTCCTATAAGTAACCCCTCACTTATCCATGTACATAATCCCAGTATAATTCATTGGTTTGACATAGTGGACTTGGGTGCTATCTGGGGTTAGAAGAGGTGTGTTTGTGTGTTTGTGTGTGTGTGTGTGTGTGTGTGTGTGTGTGTGTGTGTGTTGAATCTTCCCAGGAAAAGTCTTATCACTTAATACTGAGAAAGTGGCTGACTATAGTTAGGAATACAATAGAAAAACTGATTTCAACCAGGAAACAAATATAAGGTTTGGCCAACAGCCCTAGTAACTGCTTGAGTCTTAAAATTTCAACAAATAGGGGCTGGAAAGATGGTTCAGAGGTTAGTAGCACTGGCTGCTCTTCCAGAAGTCCTTAGTTCAATTCCCAGTAGCTGTATGGTGACTTATAACATATGTACTGAGATCTGGTTGCCTCTTCTGGCCTACAGGTATATATGTAGGAAATAATAAATCTTAAGAGATTCTTTAATCATTTTAAAGACATATTTTTAAGTGAGCCCTTAGGAATAAACCAAGAATTAGCAAGTCTATTTATAGGCTCCAATTTCGTAAATAAAAGGATTCAGAGTTTTGTGAGTAGAAATCTTAAGGAAACAGGGATCAGACTTGGTTTTGCGGGAACAGTATGTGACTTTGTGGAATGTATGTATGTAGGAGAAGCTATGCAAATGTGAGATACAGGAAATAAAAATCCTGTGTTAGGTGAGAGCATTTTGGATCTAGAAATGTTGAAATGGAAGTTTTAGTGCTAATCTGCACTTACTATGTGACAATGAGTTTGGTCATGTGACTTGAGTCCAAAATTATTTCATCTGTAGAATGAAGACTGGAATGCCTGCATTTCCTGTGTCTCACAGTAGCATTTGTGATGTCCTGTCACACAATAGTCTGCTGGATGCTAATTCTTGCAAAAAAAAATGGGACTGCTGATCCAGGCACCCAGGAAAGTCTGAGCTGGATGAAGAGGTATAATTATCCATCTGCCCATGCTTGGGTTTCTTAGAGACTGTAATCAGCTATCATGCTTTCTGGATTTCTCTCAGCAAATTTCAAACACGTGTTCGTATGACCTCTTTCCCCCTTCCTGGTTCTTTTTCCTGAAAAGCATTTCATTTAACATAGTTTGGGAAATGCAACCATAAAGCAATAAAAGAAGAAACTCGAAAAGCCTGTACCTGCATGCTTTCTTCTATTTCAAACAGTGTCTTGCTTATAATACTGACATTGTACAAAGCAAATGGAGTCTCCTTATTTATCAAGGTATTTTGAAGCCACCTGGCAGGCAGCGCTAGATAGGATAAAAAGAAAAGCCCTTAGTAAAAATCTTGGGCACAGGGAAGCATTCTTGTGTGGGTCTTGGGACCTTGGGTGCTGACTTCTGGAGCTGAAAAGCCACATGCACAGGTGGGAAGGAGACAGGAGGAGCCCTGCAGTTATCATTCTGCTGAAGAGGTAGCCCAGACTCCTTCAGACACACAGGAGTGCCTGGGTCTGACACAGAAAGCATCTCTTTACTTACATTTCACTGCATACATCAGCTAAGGAAAAGAATCTGAGACCAAAACTGAATTGGTGAATTTTTAACAATTATGTAAAGTACTTGGTTGTATTGAATGATTTTTTTCTGGCTATCAATGGCATCCATTTGATGGACATGGGACATTAAGAATGTGGCAGTGGACTTTGCAAGGCTCATAATGTAAGGGAGGCTGCTACCCCTATACCACATATGAGGGCTATGACTTACTAGCAAAGAAAACGTGATTTAAAAAATTTCCTCGAGTCCTAGTTTCTTTATCTGTGATTAAGAATTATTTCATTAAAGATAAGTATTTCCTTTCTTACTCTTTTATAATCTGAAGTCTAAAAGAGAGTCCATTGTTGCCATTACTAAAATTTTAGAAACAAATGATTTGATATTGGGAGGAGAGACTGTCATGAGCACTGTTGGACATTTGTCAGTCTCCCTTGTCCCTGCTGCTTCTAGCACCCACTCTATAGTTTTAACAAGCAAAAAATGCCTCTAGGTTATAAAATAATCCGTGGAGGGGGAAAATAATCCGGGCATTTGTTAGAACTTGAACTTCAAAAACAATTGGTCCAAGGGTAAAAGGTGGTTCAGAGCTGGAGTCTTAAGGGGCAAAAGAGTAGATGTTTTGACTATGAGGATTTCTTTTTTTAAATTGAATATTTTATGCATTTACATTTCAAATGTTAGTCCCTTCCCCCCATCTTCCATCTTTCCTCCCCTTCCCTCTCCCCCACCCCCTATTCTATGAAGATGCTCCCATTCCCACCCATCCATTCCTACCTCAACGATCTGGCATTCTCCTACACTGCAGAAACAAACCTACACAGGACCAAGACCTTCTCCTCCTATTGATGCCAGACAATGCCATCCTCTGCTACATGTGTGGCTGGAGCTATGGGTCCTTCCATGTGTACTCTTTGGTTGGTGCCTTAGTCCTTGGGAGCTTTGGGGTATCTGGTTGGTTGATATTGTTCTTATGGGGTTACAAACCCCTTCAGCCCCTCCAGTCCTTTCTCTAACTCCCCCATTATGGTCCCCGTGCTAAGTCTGATGGTTAGCTGCAAGCATCCTCATCTGTATAAGTAAGGCTCAGCACTTCATTACATCAGCAATAGTGATTGGGTTTGGTGTCTGCATATGGGATGGGTCCCCAGGTGGGGCAGTCTCTGCGTGGCCTTTCCTTCAGTCTCTGCTCCACTCTTTGTCCCTCTATTTCCTTTAGACAGAAGCAGTTCTGGGATAAAATTTTGGAGATGGGTTGGTGGCCCCATCCCTCAAGTGGAGTGCCATGCCTAACATCTGGATATGGTCTTGACAGGCTCTCCCTTCCCTTTGTGGGTTATTTCAGCTAATGTCATCCCTGAGGGGTTCTGGGAGGCTCTTGCTTTCCTAGCATCTGGAAATTTCTGGTTGCTACACTTAGTTCCCCATCCCCCATTGCTACATACTTCTGTTCAATATCCTGACCATCTGTACATCTCCTTCATATCTTTCCATACCTAATTCTGCCCCTCTATTCCCCTCCCCCTCCTCTCTTCCTCCCAAGTCTATCCTACCCTCTACTTCCCTTGATTATTTTGTTTCTCCCAAGGCAACCCTTATGAAAGAAAGCAAGTAATTGGGGTCTTATTACAATATCAGAGGGTGAGTTCATGAGTATCTTGGTGGGGACCATGGCAGCAGGCCAGCATGGTGCTGGGGAGGTAGGTAAAAACTTCTTTTACCTGCTGATACGTAGATATCAGTCAGGAGAGGGAGAGAGAGAGAGAGAGAGAGAGAGAGAGAGAGAGAGAGAGAGAGAGAGAGACAGAGACAGAGACAGAGACAGAATGAACACTGGGTGTGAGGTCTTTGAAACCTCAAAGCGTGTCCCAGTGATACACCTACTCCAACAAAGCCACACTTCCTTTTTTTTTAAATCTTTATTAACTTGAGTATTTCTTATTTACATTTTGATTGTTATTCCCTTTCCCAGTTTCCAGGCCAACAACCCCCTAACTCCTCCCCCTCCCCTTCTATATGGGCTTCCCCTCCACATCCTCCCACCATTACCACCCTCCCCCCAACAATCACGTTCACTGGGGGGGGGGTTCAGTCTTGGCAGGACCAAGGGCTTCCCCTTCCACTGGTGCTCTTACTAGGCTATTCATTACTACTTATGAGGTTGGAGCCCAGGGTCAGTCCATGTATAGTCTTTGGGTAGTGGCTTAGTCCCTGGAAGTTCTGGTTGCTTGGCATTGTTGTTCATATGGGATCTCAAGCCCCTTCAAGCTCTTCCAGTCCTTTCTCTGATTCCTTCAACAGGGGTCCTGTTCTCAGTTCAGTGGTTTGCTGCTGGCATTCGCCTATGTATTTGCTGTATTCTGGCTGTGTCTCTTAGGAGAGATCTAGATCCAATTCCTGTCGGTCTGCACTTCCTTGCTTCATCCATCTTATCTAGTTTGGTGGCTGTATATGTATGGCCCACATGTGGGGCAGGCTCTGAATGGGTGTTCCTTCTGCCTTTGTTCTAAACTTTGCCTCCCTATTCCCTCCCAAGGGTATTCTTGTTCCCCTTTTAAAGAAAGAGTGTAGCATTCACATTTTGGTCATCATTCTTGAGTTTGATGTGTTCTGTGCATCTAGGGTAATTCAAGCATTTGGGCTAATAGCCACTTATCAATGAGTGCATACCATGTGTGTTTTTCTGTGGCTGGGTTACCTCACTCAGGATGAAATTTTCCAGTTCCATCCTTTGCCTATGAATTTCATGAAGTCATTGTTTTTGATAGCTGAGTAGTACTCCATTGTGTAGACGTACCACATTTTTTGAATCCATTCCTCTGTTGAAGGGCATCTGGTTTCTTTCCAGCTTCTGGCTATTATAAATAAGACTTCTGTGAACATAGTGGAGCATGTGTCTTTGTTGTATGTTGGAGTATCTTTTGGGTATATTCTTAAGAGAGGTATAGCTGGGTCCTCAGGTAGTGTAATGTACAATTTTCTGAGGAACCTCTGGACTGATTTCTAGAGTAGTTGTACCAGTATGAAATACAACCAACAATGGAGGAGTGTTCCTCTCTCTTCACATCCTTGCCTGCATCTGCTGCCACCTGAGTGTTTTATCTTAGCCATTCTGACTGGTGTGAGGTAGAATCTCAGGGTTGTTTTGATTTGCATTTCCCTGATGACTAAGGATTTTGAACATTTCTTTAGGCGCTTATTGGCCATTCGATAATCCTCAGCTGAGAATGTTTTGTTTAGCTCTGTACCCCAGTTTTTAGTAGGATGATTTGGCTCTCTGGAGTCTAACTTCTTGAGTTCTTTCTATATTTTCGGTATTAGCCCACTATCAGATGTAGGATTGGTCAAGATCTTTTACCAATCTGTTGGTTGCTGTTTTGTCCTAATGATAGTGTCTTTTGCTTTATAAAACTTTGCAGTTTTATGAGATCCCATTTGTCGATTCTAGATCTTAGAGCATAAGCCATTGGTGTTTTGTTCAGGAAATTTTCCCCAGTGCCCATGTGTTCAAAACTCTTTCCCACTTTTTCTTCTATTAGTTTGAGTGTATCTGGTTAGATGTGGAGGTCCTTGATCCACTTGGACTTAAGCTTTGTACATGGTGAAAAGAATGGATCAATTTGCATTCTTTTACATGCTTACCTCCAGTTGAAACAGCACCATTTGCTGAAAATGCTATCTTTCTTCCTTTGGATGGTTTGAAAGAGATCAAGTGGCTATAGGTTTGTGGGTTCGTTTCTGGGTCTTCAATTCTGTTCCACTGATCTATCTGCCTGTCTCTGTACCAATACCATACAGTTTTTATAACTATTGATCTGTAATACTGCTTGAAGTCAGGGATAGTGATTCCCCCAGAAATATTTTTATTGTTGAGTATAGTTTTCACAATCCTGGGGTTTTTTTTTTTTTTTTTTTGTTATTCCAAATGAATTTGCAAATTTCTCTTTCTATCTCTATAAATAGGATATGAGTAGGAATTTTGATGGGGATTGCATTGAATCTTTAGATTGTTTTTGGCAAAATGGCCATCTTTACTATATTAATCTTGCCAATCTATGAGCATGGAAGATCTTTCCATTTTCTGAGACCTTCCTCAATTTTTTTTTCAGAGATTTCAAGTTCTTGTATAAAGACCTTTCACTAGCTTGGGTAAAGTTACACATAGATATTTTATGTTATTTGGGACTATTGTGAAGGGCATCATTTCCTTAATTTCTTTCTCAGCCTGTTTATCCTTTGATTAGAGGAAGGCTACTGATTTGTTTGAGTTAATTTTATACCCAGCCACTTTGTTGAAGTTGTGTATCAAGTTAAGTAGTTCTCTGGTGGATCTTTTTGGGTTGCTTAAGTAAACTATCATATCATCTGCAAATAGTGATATTTTGATTTCTTCCTTTCCAATTTGTATCCCTTTGACCTCCTTTCACTGTCTGATTGATCTGCCTAGGACTTCGAGTTCTATATTAAATATGTGGGAGAGAGTGGGCAGCCTTGTCTAGTCCCTGATTTTAGTGGGATTGCTTCAAATTTCTCTCTATTTAGTTTGATGTTAGCTACTGGTTTGCTGTATATTGCTTTTATTATGTTTAGATATGGGCCTTGAATTCCTTATCTTTCCACGACTTTTATCACAAAGGGGTGTTGAATTTTGTCAAATGCTTTCTCAGCATCTAATGAAATGACTGTGTGTTTCTTATCTTTGAGTTTGTTTATACAGTAGATTACATTGATGGATTTTTGTATATGAAACCATCTCTGCATCCCTGGGATGAAGCCTATTTGATCATGGTGGATGATCATTTTGATGTGTTCTTGGATTCGGTTTGCAAGAATTTTATTGAGTACTTTTTCGTCAATATTTATAAGGGAAATGGTTCTGAAGTTCTCTTTCTTTGTTGGGTCTTGGTGTAGTTTTAATTTAAGAGTAATTGTGGCTTCATAGAAGGAATTTGGTAGTGCTCCATCTGTTTCAATATTGTCGAATAGTTTGTACAGTATTGGTATGAGGTCTTCTATGAAGGTCTGATAGAATTCTACACTGAACCCATCTGGACATGGGCTCTTTTTGGTTAGGAGACTTTTAATAAGTGCTTCTATTTCTTTAAGAGGTATGGGGTTGTTTAAATGCTTTACCTGTTCCCGATTTAACTTTGGTACCTGGTATCTGTCTAGAAAATTGTCCATTTCCTCCAGATTTTCCAGGTTTGTTGAATACAGGCTTTTGTAGTAGGATCTGATGATTTTTTAAAATTTCTTCAGATTCTGTTGTTATGTCTCTGTTCTCATTTCTGATTTTGTTAATTTCTTAAAGTCCTCCATCATTATCAAAAAAATGTGATTTCAAATCTAAATCTTGCTTTTCTGGTGTTTTTGGATATCCTGTGTTTTCTTTGGAGCTAGAACTGAGCTCTGATGATGCCAAGTAGTCTTGGTTTCTGTTGATTAGGTTCTGTGTTTGCCTCTAGTCATTGGATTGTCTCTGGTGTTTTCTTGTCTTGCTGTTTCTGGGAGTGTCTTGGCCCTGCTGTAGGTCATTGTGTCAGCACTCCTATTAAACTGTTTTCCTGTTTTCTTTTAGCCTTTCCTGAGAACAGGTGATCTGCTCTCAGCTGTGGCAGCACTCCTGGAGACTGTCTTCCAGCTCTAGGCATGGGCAGGAATCAAAGAGTCCTGCCACTGATTGCTTGTGTAGTTCCTTGCACCCAACGGGCATAGTTGGCACTATGCAATTCCCTCTTGGGTCTGGACTGTGGGCAGAGGGTATTCTCCTCTGACTTTTCAGGAGTATCCACACTTCTGAGGTTCCAGCTCTCTGCCCCACGGGATTTGGGTGCAGGGAGCTGTTTGGCAGGATCAGTTTGGTCCTGCAAGCAGACCACTGTCTCTTCTTACATCCCTCTGTCTAGAGGCACTATGAAGTTTCTCCTTGGACCAGGGATGTGGGCCGAAGTGTGCATAGGTGGCAGTCTGTCCTGCAGCCTTGGGATGTCTGATCTCCTGGGTGGTCCACTTTCTTCCCCTCGGTATTTGGGTGCAGAGCAAGCCTTGTATTCTTAAATGTGATGTATAGGCACAATGCCTATATGAGAGAATATTATTTTCAATTTTACATCAATAAGAAATTTATACCAATGAAAACTTTAAATTTGTATAAAATAAATTCTGTATCAATGTAAGAGAATATAACTTCTATTTAGTAAGAAACAAAAGGATTTCCACCAAATGAGACTATAGCTGCACAACTTCTAGCTAATTTCTCCCTGTTAAATTATGACCATTTCTAAATATCCCAGAAAGACAACCTTAGAATAAACCACTTCCAGCCTCCCAAAGTTCAGGGAACTGGGGCGATGACTTTTCAATAACTTACTCAAACTGTACATGGGCATTGAGATATCTTTGGGAGAAGTAGGGAAAATTGGGGAGTTGCTTGGTGTCCTGAATGGATCCAGCTGAAAGTCCCTGAGATCAGGAGTTCTAGCAGGTCAGTTCAGCATGTCTGATGGTGAGACTCACCAAAGCTGTACATTCTGTAATATATAAATCTCAAAACAAAATTTTAGTATCATCAAGGTATCTGTGTGGATTTTATCAGTCCGTGTAACGTGTACAGACTGGTTAGGATTAAATTTTGTTCTTTTTGTCTTATTTTTTTGAATCTAGTTCTTCAGGAGGTCTCCCTCTATCAAATCTGATCCATATAGCTCTGGAAGGCATCAACAGAGACTCATCGCCTTTTCTAAAAATGTGAAGACAACGTATTTCCCCCAAATCAGTTTGTCCTTTAGTTGGCAATCAGAAAAGCTTGTATCTTGTATTTTCTCCCAGAGAAATAATAGTATCAGAAAACTTAAAATTACACCCCTTTTGAAAATTAAAACAATTTAAAATAAGTGAAATAAACTAAGCAAACTGTATGAGCCTGTTTAGGCTTCTCTAATCTCTCATGCCAGGATATCAACCCAAAATTCCTGTGGAGCTGAGGTAGAGAGAATCTGAGCCTCCTGTAGATGAAAATATACCATCTATCTGTTAAACTCTCTACCTGGAGTTTCAGACTTCCATTCACTAACAACTTCTATAATACTCATTAACAACTTGTATAATATATGTCTGTATGCCCTCTGCTTGGTGCTACAGACTTTTATTTTTTTTCTACTTTAGTTCCAAATTGTGGGCAAAATTCCCACATGATTTGGATAAACTGTATATAAATCTATTCTAAAAGCAAATAAACCAGTCTTTGAAATAAGTCACACTTTCAGTTCTGACTCAGAGTAGAGTTTCTTTTCAGGGCAGGGGGCCTAGAATCTGTGTGCAGACTCTCTCTCTGTTCCTTTGTTTCAAGTTTTCCCGGGCTTGCGTCCCTGTGACTCCTCTTGGCTGCATCATCTTTTTGATTTAGAAAATAAAACTCTCTCAGACTGATAATCTTAAATTTTAGTAGATTCTTTCCTAACACATTGGTTCACCACCTGTAGTGGTAAATGTTAAATAAGAGAATCCCTTGCGAGTGCCAGCTCTGTTGTACCACATGGCATCTGCGGGGCATTTTCATCTCAGCCAGCAAAGCATCTCACCTGCTAAGCTCCCAATCCTCACCTCATGTTGCAGTTGGCTCCTATCTGAGCCCAGCAGCATCTTTTAACTCTCTTGCTACAGACTCTGCTCACATTCCCAGTGGCATCCCCTCTGGTTATAGTCACAACTCCCAGTAGCCCATTAAAATCAAAACTCAATAAGCTTGTAATTTAGCAATCAGATTTACATCCTAAATTCTCAATCCACAAAACATCCACATAATAAACTTACAACCAATTGATAATGATAAGACCAATTGTCCTGTAAAAATCCATCCCTTAAGAAATGTTCACCTGTGGCCATTTAAGGCCACATGAATCAGGGTCATCCTTCTCTGCCTCCATCTTGGTTCCTCTCCTCTTTCTCCGCACTCCCACCTTATAAAAACTCTATCCCCACTTTACTTTTTCACTGCCCAATCACAGACATTGCCCTATCCTGTGCCTGTTTTCACCTGCAAAAAGACAACAATCTACATAGAGAAGAGAAGAAGAAGAAGAAGAAGAAGAAGAAGAAGAAAAAGAAGAAGAAGAAGAAGAAGAAGAAATAGAGAGATTGAGAGAGAGAGAGAGAGACAGACAGACAGACAGACAGACAGAGAAAATCTTGTGTGAGCTCTTTGAAACCTCAAAAACCCATCTCCAGTTACATCTCCAGGTCTTTCCTAAACAGTCTACTAACTAGGACTATACACTAAAATGTAGGAGCTTATGGGAGTCATTCTCATTCAAAATACAAGCCCCCAACAAAAATATGCTTTTCTTTCCTTTATTATCAATTAATTATTTCATTTATTTACATCCCAAATGTTGCATCTCCTTCCATCCCACCCTCACAGAATTCTTCCCCCTTTTCCTCTCCTTTGTCTCTGAGAAGGTGCCACTCTCAGTCATCCCCCTCTCTGGAACATCAAGATTCTACAGAATTAGGCACATCCTCTCCTACTGAGGACAAACAAGGCAGCCCTCTGCTACATATGTGCCTGGGGCCTCAGACCAGCTAGTGTATGTTCTTTGGTTGGTGGCTTAGTTTCTGGGAGCTCCCAGGGGTCCAGGTTATTTGACACTGTTGCTCTTCCTATTGTGTTGCCATCCCCTTCAGTTCCTTCAATTCTCCCCTTAACTCTTCCATAGAGGTCCCAGATCTCAGTCCAATGTGAGTGTCTGTATTAGTCAGCTGCTGGTAGAGCCTCTCTGAGGACAGCCATGTTAGGCTCTTCCTATCTGTGACTACAATACAGCATCAGTAACAGTGCCTGCCCATGGGATGATTCCAAGTTCCTCCAGTCACTGGTTGGCCATTCTCTGCTCCAATTTTTGTCCCTGCATTTCTTTTAGACAGAAACAATTTTGGGTAGAAAAATATGATGGTGGGTTGGTGTCACTGGGGATCTTATCTAATTACTGAGGTGATCTCTTCAGGTTCCATAATCCCCACAGTTGGGCATTTTGGCTAAGGTCATAATGAGCCCCAGGTCTCTGTGACTTTCTAGAGGCTCCCCACACACCCCATCCCTGTCAGATGCATATTTCCATTCATTCTCCAGGCTCTTTGGGTTTCTCTCCTATCTTTCCCTATACCTGACCCTGTCCCCTTTTTCCCCTTTCCTCTCTCCTACCAAGGTCATTCCCTCCCTCTGCCTCCCATGATTGTTTTGTTTTCCCTTCTAAGTTGGACTGAAGCATACCTGAAGATCCAACTCCTGGGCATATACTCCCAATATGCTCCACAATATCACAAGGACATGTGCTCCACTATGTTTATAACAGCCTCATTTGTAATAGCCAGAAACTGGAAGCAACTCAGATGTCCCTCAACTAAAGAATGGATACAGAAAATATAGTTCATTTACACAATGGCATACTATTCAGCTATTAAAAAACAAGGACATCATGAATTTTGCAGGCAAATTGATGGAAATAGAAAATATCATCCTTAGTGAGGTAAACCACACCCAAAAGGACATGCATAGTATGTAGTCACTGATAAGTGAGTCAGAAAGTACAGAATATCCACGATATAACCCATAGACCCTAAGAAGTTAAACAAGAAGGGAGGCCCAAAAATATACTTAAAAGAAAAAAATGTTAATAGGAGTTGGAAGAAAATAGTCACAGAAATGTGTTTGTGGAAGGGTTGAGAGTTTAATGGGAAGTGGGTAAACCAATGGTATTAAATATGACTAAGTGCACTAAAGAATAAATGTAAGAATGAGGATACTACACTGTTGACTGGAACCATTTCAGTAGGAAGATCTGTCTAGGAGCTCATGTGAAAGTAAATTGATATAGGATTGGCAGTGGAGGAATTCCTATCTGTGTGGACTAAGTCTGCTTAAGTTAACATAGCAAATTCTTTGTCTATAAAAATATATAAATAATTGACTTTCTCCTCCTCTTGGCTTTGGAGGCTTGGAAGCCCAAGTTAAAGTTATTAGCAGATTTGCTATGTAGTGTAAACCTATTTCCAAAATGATACCTTCCCTGTGTTCTCATCTAGTATGAAGGGGGAAATCGACTCCTTCAATCTCTTATGAGGCTACATGTAGATACAGTTTCTAGGACTTAGTCACTTCAGCACCTGTCCCATGTCCCAGGACCTGGTTAAAGCACCTTCTTCCCACTTCTGTTTCTAAAGGAGATGTATCTCTTTCTACAGTGCATGAGATCAGGCTCTTGAAGGTACACAGTAAAAATGAATTGAACCTACTGGGGTATGATTTCACTGTGGTCCAAGAAAATTCACAGGGCCCAAACCACTCACAGATTTTTGTTATTGTTGCTATGCAAAATTCACAAATCACTAATTTCTTGCTGGAGAGATTTAAAAAAATGATTTCTAGAGAATTCTAATTTTAGCGAGATGGAGATGGAAAAACATAAGTGCATTATCTTTACCTTCAGTAGTGAAACAGTCTGCCATCTCAGCAAACATCTGTTAAAATGCCATAAACCCCAAGGGACTGTTTGGACTGGCTGTGGAAAAGCAAAACCTGTCAGTCATGAATGATGAATCTCTATTCGCAAGAATAGCAATGCAGTTGTCCCTTCACTGTGGAAAGAGCTCTTCAGACTCTCATGAGACACATGATGGGAGGATTCCTATCCTCTGCCCTCTTAGTTTGCAGACAATGACTTCTGAGGAACTTCAAGGATGTATGACAAAGATGTACATGGCTAGAAACACAACTCCCTCAGTAAGGACTCGTGAGGTCTTGCTCTACACTAGAGTTGCCACTCCCTACTCAGACTTTTCTCAGAGCACATAGGGAAGGTAAAAGGGGTATTTGCAGCCAAAGAGGAGAAACTCTGTTGCCATGTTACTGTGTTTTGGTTTCTCTGCAATCTAAAAACTGCATTCATTCTGGATTATGATCTAGTCATTTTCCAGGAAGAAGGAAAAGAAAGGAGTAATTTTATATTCGATTGTCATATTTTGAATTTCCACATTTAAGCAAAGAACTGTCACTAGTTCTCAAATTGAACCTGTGTCTGTCTTAGTAGAATTCAGGATTCAGTTATATTTGTATATAATCATGAGGCTATTTATAGGCAGATTTTAAACATAAATATATGCATGCATTCATGCATACATACGTACATGTAGATGCACACATATATGGATATACATTCATGTACTTATATACATATATGTATTAAATATACATGCATATATAATAAAGCTATTTTATGAACTCGCATAACAGTTTTGGGAAGAGAAACTTACAGCTTGAGGAGCAGCTTGGGAAAGAGTTCATCTAACAGAAAGAAACAGAAACCCAAAGGCAATCTCAAAGCAACAGTCCCATGTCCAGGATAGTTATATGTAGATAAACCTCTTAGACCAGTATTCCTCCTTCTAGGGATTTATATTAATAGAATCATACAGAGTTTGAGGCCTGACAATATGATGAATATATGCAAACAGCCAAAACAATCCAGCTTTCATCCCTGAGTAACAGGTAGATAATTTTGCCCACCTTATATGCAGCCTTGAAATAAAACTATTGCAATTCAATCCAAAATGTTTTTTAAAGCTATTGTGAGGAGAAAGTATTTTAAAGATTAATTAGTTTATTAATTTACAATCAATTATTTGGTATGAAGTTTTGTGATAAAGCCAAGAAAATTAGCATATATGACATTGTTAGATATCTTGTGAAGAACAAGAAATGTTAAATTTAAACTATCATATTTTGTAAGTAATAAAAGAGAAAATTTCAAGGGCAAAAACTACATCTATAATATGCATAATTCACTACACACACACACACACACACACACACACACAGACACACACATACACACACACACATAGTTTCAATGAACTTTCCTCCCGGGCTGACAGTGGTCCCTCCAAAGGTCAAAGACCACCTAACAAAAACTCTAATTCCAGATATGAGAAGGCTTCTTTTGAGTTGTTGGTCTGGGATGTGTAAAAGATTCTCAAAGATACAATTGTTACTCTGGATTATGCCCGGAGGTGGAGAAAATAACCCCTATTGCTGAAGACATGTATTTCAGAAAAAGGGTCCAAAGGTCCCTGAGCTGAAACAGATCAGAATGTTACCTCCTCAAGGACTAGCTTTCATGATACCAGAAGGCACCATACAAGCTTTCAAAACAGGGAGGCAACCAACAATTCTACCCAGCTATGACACCCGTTAGCCATATTAATGACCAGAATGGCATGATAACCTTAAAGGTGTTGTGGTGCACATACTTTGATGGTAACTAACAAATCTCTGAGTAGATTTAAGAACAACTCAACAAGAGTTGTTCTAACTAACCACTCATTATTAGTGAGGTCATGTTTCTTAGAGAAGACTCTACAACAAATATTTTACTGAGCAAGCATGAACCCTCACAACAATCTATAAACATTTGTCTTGGCACCCACAAACAAATGTGGTCCTCACCACCATGAAGAGAAATTTTCTTTCCAACAGAATGAAGACTACTACAGAAAACCACAATCAAAATGTATAATTGTGGAACCCAGTCCCAACTATAGATTTATAAAAGTCTGCCACGTGTAAGGTTCAGGGCAAACAGCAGAAAAGGCAGTAGAAAAAAAATGTAAGGGCCAGAGAATTATAGAATTTGCTGTGAGATTGTGTTTCCAAGTAATATCAGAAACTACATCCCAAACACCTCATTGATATGATTACCCAAACGTGAATTGAATAACGATGATGCCAATAGGTATGCCAAAGTGACTGGGGAAAGCCCACATAGCTTCAACCCTACAGAAAGAATTATAGGCTACTGAGAAACCCAGATGTGGGAGAGGTATTCTTCCCCTGGGAGGAACATATCAATTGGTTCTCTAGTGCCAAATGGTCAGTACTGAAAAAATACAGACAACATTATACAGAGGAGTAGTTTTCATTTAGGAAATGGATGCAATAGCAATGAGCAAAGGCCATGAATTTGAAGGAGAGTGGGAAGAACTATATGGGAGAGTTTGGAGGAAGGAGAAAAGAGAAAGAAATATTGTAACTACATTATAATCTCAAAAAATATCAAAAAGTAAAATAAAAAGAAGAAACTTAAAGAACTGTGAATCTGTGTGTGATACAAAAGAAAGCAATATACTTATACCATTAATGGCGCTGAATAGAAGTGTCCACTTAATCTCTTGACATAATGTGTTTTTATTTGAAAGTTCTTTATAATAAAGTTTTAATAAAAAAAAGATACACAAATAAAGTGTTCATTCTACAAGGGAATAATGGGAAGTCAATAAAGAAAGTTTGGACCAATGCAAAAATGAAACCCAGCAGGGCAAGATGAAACACTGTAGGTCCATGTGATAGATAGTATTAATTGTTAACTGAACATGTCGGAGGCAAGCTTCCAGGCATATCTGTGAAGAATTGTCTAGATTAGGCTTAGCCTCTGAGGATGTCAGTGAGGGCCTGTCTTGGTTAACTGAATTGATATAGGAAGATCTACTTTAATTGTGAACAAGATCATTCTCTAGGTTGGGGACCTTAATATATATAAAGTGGGGAAGGTTAGCTGAGCATAGTTATGCATCATACCGTTCTGTTCTTCTTACTGGGGATGTAATGTGATCAACTTCTTCAAGCTCCTGGTGGCTTTACTTCTCTGGCTTTACTATTACCTGGAACTCTGGACTAAAATAAACCCTATTCTCCTTAATTTGCTTTTGTTCAAATATCTTGTTACAGCATGAAAAAAAGAAACTAGTGCCATGTCCTGCCTCATCCATGTGGTGGCATCGTCTGGGCTCCAGAATGCTAAGGTAGTCTGCCTCCGTGGTGCTATGACTGGATATACACATGGCTCTCTCTTAGGCTTGCTTTGCTTGGCACCTATGGCTTTCTTTGTTTCATACCCCGTTTACCTGTCATCTCCATCATCCTGGAACCTCCAACACAACAAAAGATTTTCCTTCACATGGCCAGGAGTGCCATTAAAGGACTCTGGTTTTGTGTGTTAAATGCTTCAGCTCATTGTCTTTTATCTCGAGCCTTGAGTGAAGCTGCTGTGATTCAATAATTTTTTGATTTTGCATGTCTGCAAAATAACACCACATGAATGATGCCACATTTTGTTGCAAGGCACCTTTTCTGTTGTCCCATTACTGTAAGCAGGTGCTTCTTTTAAATTGTGCTGATCTCTTTAAAAAATTTAGTTGCTTTGTTTGTGCCTTCTTTGTCTGCAATTTCATACATTATTACACTTTCATACTGAGTGTTATGTCCTTCTTATCTGAATTTTGCTTCCTATTTTATAAATATAGCGAAAACCAGAATCAATCATCGTATACCTTGAAATTTTCTCTGCAAATAAATCAGTTCAATACATCCTCAGTCAGATTCTCAGGACTCAGGCAAAATGTAGCCAGATTATTTGCCATAATGTTGCCCAAATAACTTGCAATCTAATTCTATATTATCTCCCAGAAACATCACAAGCACAGCTTTTATGTTGGGATTTCTATCCATGTTTTTATTTTCTGTACTGTCACTATAATGGCTCTGAATCTCCACTTAAAGGACTCTAGAGATTGGGTTGTCTAGGCTGGACCTCCCCAAGTCTCCTTTCACAAGCTAGTTCTAAGAGTCAGAGTAGATTTAGTCCACTGGCAGTCCCACTCCTATTTCCAAGTTCATGCGTTGGTTAGTTTTTTCATTAATATACAAAATACCTGTCTGAATAAACTCAAGGTGGAAAAGATTTTTGAGGGGTTTCAGTCCAACATAATGAGAACAGCATGGTGGATTTTATGGTGGCAAGAATGTGTGTCAGAGGGTTACATTTTGTTGGATCAAAAAAACAGAATAGGCTGAGAATTAGCACATAAGACTGGAAGCAAGGATGCAACTGTAATGTGGCTTGGCAGTAACAGTCAGAACTTCACCTCTACTGGCCTACACTGCCATCTAGGCCTATCTCTCAAAGGCATCCCAACCTGTCAAAACAGTGCCATTATTTGGAGAACAAATATTCAGACACAATGTCTGATGGGAGCTATTTTATGATCAAACTACAGCATCTTCAATTAGCCAATGACAAATGCCAATTCTGAGATCTCAGTGTTAGGGCTACTTAGGAATATATATTGTTTATCAGGTTTTGTTACATTTACTCTCATTCTTAGCTCCAGAGTCATTTAGTCTCTAGTATGGAGATAAGCTAACAATGACAAAAATGTAGTATGGGGGTTATTAATTGGAACCAATGATATTTTTTATCATATAGTGACATTTACAAAGACTTTTTTTCTGTAGAGTAGGCAGTAAGCATGCCATTCCTGCCAGCAGGTCCAATTAAGTAAGGTGCTGGAGATATTTAATGAGGAGGGCAGGACTGACTTAATGATGCTACCACATTTGGTTTAAAGACAAAGGCCAATGTAGGGAAGGATCAGTCAAGTAGTAACAGCCCTTTTTTGTCCAGAAACTGTCCACACCTTCATAGAATGTGTTAGTGGGGTCAAGTAAACTCTTTAAAATGTCTTGGCAACATATATCAAGACTGAGAAAGACTTCATGTGAATTGGTGTGGGTTCCCTTCTTTCATAGCTGTAATATTCAGGTATTGTCTGGAACTGGGTCTGAAAACCACTGGCTGAGCCCTAAAACTATGGCTATAGAACTATGGCTATAGAAACTATAGAATACCCTCAGGCTTCTGAAGCAGGAGACTAGATATTCCCACAAAATTTCAGGGCAGAGGGATTTGAAATGATCTGGGAAAGGTTGTGATTAGACTCCTAGAATGAGCTGGAGGAAATTAGGCTAATTAATCAATTACCACACTAATGAAGAGACATTTAATACTGAACAAAATAGAACCCAAGTCTCCAGACTCCCCTTTCGTAAAAATTTTGCTGGCACAATCCATTAATACAATAGGTGAACTATCCTATTTTTTTCCAGCACTCTGGGTTCATGATTCATACCCATGTCCATAGATACCTAAAGTGTGTCTAGGCAGAGGGAGGAGTTTGAAGCCAAGAGGCCTTGTAAAGAATATGAGGATATTTCCATTCAACCCTTGTCTCACCTTCCACATCTCCCCTGACCCCCTGCAGCCCCACTCTAGAGGGAGCTTTGATTTTCTGCTCTTGCCTTTCTTATTGGAATACAGATTATAGACACCTCACAAAGAAGCATGACTTCCTTTCTATGTGTGTATACCACGCGTTTAAGTCTGATGGATTTGGATAGGTATGAGTAAGAGGGACCCATCCATTCAAGTTTGTCTTTGTTACCTGGAGATGCATGCTATAACTTTAGTCTCAGTCTATATGTTTAACAAAAAGCCTCTATCCTTAGCACTGACCATGCTGATTATACTTGCACTCTGACCTGTCCTCCAGCAAGAATGCTGTTGGGTTTGACTAGCTTGGACACACAGGTGTCCAAAACAATAGAAATGAGCTTACAGTTCTGGATTCTGGAAGCACACAACTGTGGTATCAGTAGTGTAACCATCTCCTGAAGTATTTTTTCCTTAACTTGCAGACAGCTAATTTTCCCTGAATCTTTCCATGATCTTCTCTCTTCATGTTTTTGTGCCTGATTAGCTCTTATTCTAAGGACACCAGTCAGAACACATTAGCACTCTCAATGTCTTGACAGCCGATTCCCTTATTAAAGTCCCCTTCTCCAAATACAGTCATATTCTTTGATTCTACGGAATTAGGACTTTCACCCCAGCAGGTATTAGAGGCACCTTTATTCTGGGCACTGGGTGACAATGTGCACACCGTGGAGAATGGAAAGCATTTGCTTCTACCCTAATATTGAGCAGCTTCTCTTGAGTAGTGCATGACAGAATTGTTTTCATGATGTTAGAGCAGGACATAACAGTGATGAAGAGATCTAGCAGTTGGTTTAAGAGAGCAGGGTCATTCTTCATAATGGTGACAAGACTCTCCTTGACAAAACTTTCTCATTCTGTTCTGGTCATTCTCCAGTTGAACCTGGCCTTGAACTTCATACTATGTTCCAGTGGGATCCAATTTTCTCTTGAATCTCACTGTATCAGTTTAGCAAAAAGCCTCTCTTAGTGTCTGACCGTGCTGGGTATATTAGCACTCTGACCTGCCCTTCAGCAAGAATGCTGTTGCATTTGTCTAATGAGAATCCTCTTTACCCTTCCTGTTCCCTCTATAGCTCTCCAGCCACTGATGAACTTGGAATTTCATGTAGAACCAATTTTTAAAACTTTTCCTAAATAAAGCAAAATTTAAAATTCAAAAGGCCAATCTGTCTTGTCCTCTATAAAAGACTGTTGAAATTCCTCATCATCTTAGTCAGAAGGGGTCAAGTAAACAAATAAAAAATAGTAGACTGGCGAGATGGGAGAAAGGAGACTTAGGTGGGAATGCAGATTAGTACAGCGAAAGCAATAAAGAGTTTTCTTAAAGAAACAAAATTAGAACTACCATATGATCCAACTGTTACCTGTCTGGATTCTGTTGCTTACTGCTCTCTTTCCACTTGTCTCAGTTCTAACTGAGAAAACATAAGTTTCTTTCTTTCTTTCTTTCTTTCTTTCTTTCTTTCTTTCTTTCTTTCTTCCTTCCTTCCTTCCTTCCTTCCTTTCTTCCTTTCTTTTTTTTTAGCACCCAACCAATTTAGTTCCTGAAAGACATCCATTGCTGAGTCTGCCTGATTTCTGACCTCTGACTCAAGAAGCACAGTTCTCTCTCTTTCTCTTTTCCATTTCTGAGCATCTACCAAGATGCGACTATATGATGCTATCAAGATCTATAGAATGCCTCTTCTGTTCTCTCTCTCTCTCTCTCTCTCTCTCTCTCTCTCTCTCTCTCTCTTTAACTCTAATAGAATTGTTCTTCTGGTTCCATCTGAGTCCATGTTTTAACTTGCAAAAGAGACTCTATGCTTCTCTGATATAATATATTAGACACTAGTTATGATTCAGTAGACCTGAAGAAGGGCAGACAGGATTTTTTTTGTTGCTATTGTTGTTTGTTGTTGTTGTTTTTTTTAATTTCTCTTTTTAAGTTCTGATTAAGGGAACTTGCTTGGAAGAGCTAGACAACCAAGGAGAGATGTCAGGGAAAAGTAAAGATACATATTATTCAACACCAATAACAGAATAGTTTTTGCCTAAGAGGACTAAAATGAGGGAAGTGTGTTGAAATTTTACTTACTTTACTAGCTTATGAAAATGTGTTTTGAGAAGGTGTTTGTATTTGGGCAGTACTGGGTCTTTTTCTCTCATATATTCTGCTACATTTTAAAACTCTATGCATTATCTTGGCTCTAGGTAGCATGCTGGATTAGATTCAGTACTTGGTGGAAGTGACGTGAGGGCCCATGGTAGACGATTCAAATTTTGGCCCAAATCAGAGTTCTATGGGAATCTTCCCAAATCCTCTAGGTTCTTATGTGCCAGTAAAAGGAATTGAACAGAAACACCTGGAGAGTAGCAAAACCAGTAATAGTTTCCTTAGAAACAGTGTGCTTCAAAGTTGGAGAAAGTCTTGAAGCTCAGTGGCAACAATGTGCAAATGATGGGGACTTTCAAGCCACTTTTTGTGGGATGTTTGACTCATTTGCATAATGGTGTTTTCTGCAGGCCAGGGTGAGTTCAGTTTTTTTTTCAGCAACTGTTTTCTTATGTGCTAATTTTTCAGCCTGTGTATAAAGTCTTGCCCACCCTGCTCTCCTTCACGCTTCCTCACATCTCTGTGAACGGCCTCCCTTAGAACTACAGCCTTGTGTTTAAGGCCATTACAGTCTCCAGTGGGAGGAAGCCTGGAGACTGGGCTGGATGTTCCTCCAGAAGACCCAGGGCCATCCTATTTCCTTTAAGTTTATCCTGTTTTAAGCTCTAAACAGTGAGGGGCCATTAATGAAGTGGTTTCTTGGGAACCTAGTTTAACATTTCTGCTGACCCACATCTATTAGCAACTGCTAAGGTCTATGTTTGTGTATGTGTGTGTGTGTGTGTGTGTGTGTGTGTGTGTGTGTGTGTGTCCATATCAGATGAAGGAACTAGTGGCACCATCCCAAAGACTGGAAGGAGTGTATTGTCAGTCTCCTAGCTTCCTTAAACATGAGACAGTGCAGCAAACTCCTACTCACATTTGAACTAAGGGACCCCAGCCTTCAATGAGGTGGTTTATTGCAATCACAGGAGGGACCATTCTCTCTTTTTGTATCTCTACAATTATTCTTTGATTGTGTGTCTATAATGTGAATGGATTTTTTCTACTTTTATTGAACTATTTTTGTATTGAACTAATTACAGTTTCTTCTCCTACCCTTCTGTGCTGTTTCTGACCTGACCTCCCATCTGCTTTCATTCTCTTTCTCTCATTAGAAAATAAACAGGCTTCTAAGAAATAATAATAAAATAAAATAATATAAAACAAAATTTATCCAAATGGAGTAAACAAGATAAACAAGACGAAAAAAAGAGTAAGACAAGGCACAAGACTCAGAGAGCTATTTATTTGGACATTCAGGAATCCCATAAAAACACTAAGAAGCTATAATATACATGCACAGGACCCAGTGCTAGCTTTTGGAGCTGGTATGGCTTTGGGAGGGACAGCATAGCATGGTTTCTGCCCCTGGGACAGGGCCAGTAGGCCCTCCACTAATGTGGATAATTCTTATGCACATACAGCTTCTTTGTATAATAATGTACATATTTTATATTCTTCTTTCAAGGAATGTCTTACCTGTTAATGTTAATGACTCCATGATAATCAGACAGTGTGAGTCTGGGAGGCAAAGGTGTGGCTAATGTATTAACAAAATGGTAAACTCTGGGACCTTCAGGACAGACATTAAGGCTGTGGGAAAGGACTCTAAAATAATGAGTTCAAAATATATAATTTCTCAAAAAATAAAAATGCAATATGAATTATATGAGGTGCTTCATGAATCTAAAGGAACAAAGGTAGTTGTGTTGTGAGCCAACTTATCAGAAAGATACTAAGGAAGGGATAACGAGATTTAGGGAGTGATGATCACAGGAGATCCCAACCAGTTAAAGTTTTTGTTTGTGATTACAAGAGCAGACAGATTCCTGAGTTCAAGGTCAGTTTGGTACCCAGCTAATTTAGGTCCAGGTGTGGTAGAAATGATAATTTCAGGACTGGGTTCCACCCCTGGTAGCTTATTGTCTGGGCATAAGATCTGTAGGAGATGAGGTATCCAGAGAATTTATTAGAATAACAAGAGAGAATGCTTGAAGAATTGTCTCAAGCAAAATAGAGAAAGAGAACTGTCTGGAGATCTCCAGAGAAAGCAGATCAGAGAGAAAGAAAGCAGAACAGAGAGAAAGCAGGCTGGAAAGCTGTCTTGAACAGAGTATAGGGTGCCAGCCATCTTTGACCCATAATTTGACTTCAAGACATTTGTTTCACAGATCCCAGATACCCATTCCTCCAAATACCTCTCCAGGATCTGTGTAGGCCCTGTTCATGGTGCTTTATTCTCTGAGTTCCTGTGAACCTTGAACATGTTGATGTAGAAGATCTTTTTCTTAGTGTCCTTCATTCTCTCTGACTCTTATATACGTTTCTTGTCTCCTCTATGGGGTCTCTTGACCACAGATAGAAGGGATTTGATAGAGTCATCCTGTTTAAGGCTGAGTGATTCAAGCTCTCATATTCCAAGTCACATCAGATATTAGGTAGTTACTCCCTCAAGTTTTGAGCCACCATTGCCCAAGCATATCTTGTAGGCATGGCATGTCTACACCATTGTAGATCATTGTAGATCAAAAGGTTTGTGGCTGGGTTGGTGTGTCTCTTTTGGTAGCATACATGAAATCTTCCTGTCCCATAGACACTTTCTATAGGCAAGAGCTGGACTTCTCTATGTTCAATAAGTTGCACTGGTGTTGTCTTCAGCAACTGTGGGAAAGAGAGTACATAAAGAAAACAAGAAAACCCAAACAGACATGAACAAAAGATTTGGTAATGACATTATCATTTATTGAGAATTATTATTTTATTAGTTTTAGTAAATCATATATTCAGGAAGGAAATAATGGGCCATCCTAGCTTTGAGACACCTTTGGGAGCATGGGGAAGTCACTGAGAGACCACTGGAGAGCATATCCCTTCACCTATTTCCCCTTTAAAAGCAGGGAAATTGTAAGCCTGTGTTTGATTAATAGTTTAGAAGGAGCTTCAGTTCATGAAGGGTTTTCTTAGCTCCAGCTCATATAATTTTCTCTTTCTTAAGATTTTAACTGAGTTATGGATGATTCAATATATTTGTAAGGAATTTATTTTTAATGTATTTTATATAAGAGTGCTTTTATTTTTATTTTTATAAAAAATAGATTTTGGTCATATAACATATTCTATGACTTCCTCTCTCTCAACACCTCCAAGAGTGTCCCTACTTCTGCCACGCACTCAAATCAACCCTCCTCCATCTTTCTTTCATTAGAATGCAAACAGGTATTTACAAACATATAATACAAACAAAATAAAATAAAATAAAATAAAATGAAAGCAAACCCGAATAGGACAAAAGAAATGGGGAGAAAATAGCTGAAGAAAAGTCACAGCACCATAAATATAAGCAGTGATCTGTAAGATAAAAATAAAAAGTCAAGACAAAACATTATGAGACAAAACCTTCAACAAAAATACCATTAAGTTTGTGTTGAACATCTATTCCTAGGGGGAAAGCCTGCCCTTAGGATGGTTTGTCGTTCTGGATTCCTTCTGCACCCAGAGCTCATCCTGTGTCACCCAGAAGTATCTTGTCCCAGGTGACTTCTGCATTTGTGTGTCCTTAGGCCACCAGGCAGGTCGCCTGGAGGAGAAGAGTTGATTTTACTTCTGCTCTCAGGTGTGTAGGTGCTCCTGGCAACTGACTTTCAGCTCTCTGCATGGGATTATTTCAATCTTTTTTTATTGTTGAGGCTTGTTTTGTGTTCAATTACATGGTCAATTTTGCAAATGGTACCATGAGGTATCTCTTCTGAGAAGATGGTATATTCTTTTGTTTTAGGATGAAATGTTCTATGGATTTCTGTTAAATCCATTTGATTCATAACTTCTTAGTTATTCTATGTCTCTGTAAAATTTCTGTTTCCATGATCTGTCCATTGATGACAGTGGGGTGTTGAAGTCTCCCACTATTATTGTGTTAGGTGCAATGTGTGGTTTGAGGTGGAGTAAAGCTTCTTTTATGAATGTAGGTGCCCTTGCATTTATTCAGGATTGAGTGTTCATCTTGGTGGATTTTTCCTTTAATGAATATGAAGTGTTCTTCCTTATCTTTTTTGATAACTTTTTTGCTTGAAAGTCAATTTTATTCAGTATTATAATGGTTACTCCAGCTGTTTCTTGGGACCAGTTGCTTGGAAAATTATTTTCCAGACTTTTACTCTGAGGTAGTGCCTATCATTATTCCTGAGGTATGTTTTATGTATGCAGCAAAATGCGGGTCTTGTTTATGTATCCAGTCTGTTAGTCTGTCTTTTTATTGGAGAATTGAGTCCATTCACATTAAGAGGTATTAAGGAATAGTGACTGTTGTTTCCTGTTATTTTTGTTGTTAGAGGTGGAATTATGTTTATGTGCCTATCTTCTTTTTGGTTTGTTGCAAGAAGATTACTTTCTTGCTTTTTCTAGTGTGTAGTTTTCCTCCTTGTGTTGGAGTTTTCCATCTATTCTTTTTTGTAGGACTGGATTTGTGGAAAAATATTGTATAAATTTGGTTTTGTCAAGGGACACCTTGGTTTCCCCATTTATGTTAACTGAGAATTTTGTTGGATATAGTAGCCGGGGCTAGCTTTTGCATTCTCTTATAGTGATATCTTTCCAGGATCTTTTGGCTTTCATAGTTTCTGGTGAGAAGCTGGGTATAATTGTGATAGGTCTGCCTTTATATGTTACTTGACCCTTTTCACTTACTGCTTTTTAATATTCTTCCTTTGTGTTGTGCATTTGGCCTTTTGACTATTATGTCACAGGAGGAATTTCTTTATGGTCTAATCCATTTGTAGTTCTGCAGGCTTCTTGTATGTTTATGGGCATTTCTTTCTTTAGGTTAGGGAAGTTTTCTTCTATAACTTTGTTGAAGATATTTACTGGCCCTTTAAGTTGGGAATCTTCTCTTTCTTCTATACCTATTATCCTTAGGTTTGATCTTCTCATTTTCTCTGAATTTCCTGGATGTTTTCAGTTAGGAGATGTTTGCCTTTTACATTTTCTTTGATGGTTGTGTCAATGTGTTCTATTGTATCTTTTGCCCCTGGCACTCTCTCTTTTGTTTCTTGTATTCTGTTGGCCATGCTTGCCTCTGTGACTACTGATCTGTTTCCTAGGTTTTCTATCACCAGTGTTGTCTACCTTTGTGATTTCTTTATTGTTTCTATTTCCATTTTTTAAATCCTGCATGGTTTTGTTCAATTCCTTCACCTGTTTGGTTGTGTCTCCTTATAATTTTTAAGGGATTTTGTGGTTCCTCTTTAAGGGATTCTACTTATTTACCTGTGTTGTGCTGTATCATGAGATGTTATTTTAAATCCAAATCTTGCTTTTCTTTTCTGATGTGGTGGGATATCCAATATTTGCTTTGGTGGGAGAACTGGGTTCTGATGATACCAAGAATTCTTGGCTTCTGTTGCTCCAGAAACCTGCACTTGCCTCTTGCCATCAGGTTGTTTCTAGTGTCAGATGAACTTGCTGTCTCTGACAGTGGTTTACCCTCGTGTTAACCTGTGTGTCAGCATTCCTGCTGTCCTGTTTTCTCCCAGCAGGATTTGGGTACAGAGCCCTGTGGGACCAGGTCAGCTCTAGGTACAAGCAGAAACTGGTAGGTTTCTCTCCTAGAACTCTCCTGCATTTGTATGTCCTGAGGACTTCAGGAAGGTTACTTGGAGCAGAAGTGTCGGTCCTACCTTTGCTCTCAGATGTGTCAGTGTTCCTGGTGTCTGACTTTCATATTGGAGATTGAAGGAGCCTCTCCCTGACTGCTCCTCTGTTCAGAGGGCTCTAGGCCATTTCCTCTTAGGCCAGGAATGTAGAAAGAAGTAGTGGTCTCTCCTGAGCTCTCAGGATTTTCTGCACTTCTGAGAGTCTAGGTCTCCTCCCTCCTCATAATTTTTTAAGGGATTTTTGTGCTTCCTATTTAAGTGATTCTACCTGTTTTACCTGTGTTCTCCTATATTTCTTTAAGGGAGTTATTTAAGTCATTCTTAAAGTCCTCTAACATCTTTATAAATTGTGATTTTAAATCAAAGTCTTGCTTTTCTGGTGTGTTGTGATACCCAAGGCTTGGGATGGTAGGGGAACTGGGTTCTGATGAAGCCAAGTCGCGTTGGCTTCTGTTGCTTAGGTTCTTGTCCTTGCCTCTCATCATCTGCTTATCTCTGATATCAGCTGGTCTTTGCTGTTTCTGCCAGTGGCATTACCCTCTTGTAAGCCTTTGTGTCGGCATTGCTGGGAGACCTCCTTTCTCCCTGTGGAATTTGGGCACAGAGAACTGTGGCATAGTGTCAGCTCAGGGCACAGACAGAAACTGGAAGGATCCTGCCCCAATCTGCTTCTTGATTTCTATGTCCTGAGGGTTCTGGGCAGTTCCCTCAAAGTAGAAGTGGTGGTCTTACCTGTGCTCTCAGGTGTGTCAGCACTCCTGGGAGACCAGCTTTCTCTCAGTGTGATTTGTGTACAGGGTCACCTCAGGGCACAGGCAGAGATCAGAAGGATCCTGTCCCAGTTGGTTCGTCAGTTCCTGTGTCCTGAGTGCGCCAGATGGTTCCCTCTTGTGCCAGGATTGTGAGCAGAAATGGTGGTCTCCCCTGTGCTCTCAGGTCTGTCAGTACTTCAGAGAAATCAGGTTTCTCCCAGTGGGATCTGGGTATAGTGGCCTGTCGCACAGGGTCAGCTCAAGGTGAGGCTGGAGTGTCAATTCGAAAATAAAAAAAAAATCGGGTTTCAAACAAAATTTATCAAAAAAGATAAGAAAGTACATTTCATATTCACCAAAGGAAAAATCCATCAAGATAAACTCTCAATTCTGAATATCTAAGCTCTAAATTCAAGAGCACCTGCTTTCATAAAAGAAACTTTACTAAAGCTCCACATACAATAATGGTGGGAAACTACAACACTCCACTCTTGTCAATGGACAGATCATTGAAACAGAACCTACACAGAGAAACTAACAGAAGTTATGAACCAAATGGATTTAACCGATATGTATGGAACATCCTAAAACAAAAGAATATCCCTCCTTCATATCACTTCATGGTTCCTTCTCCAAAATGGACCATATGATTGGTCACAAAACAGACCTCAACAGATAAAAAGAGATAGAAATAATCCCATGCATCCTATCACATCATCATGGACTAAGGTTGCTCTTCAATAACAACAAAAATGACAAAAAGCCCCCATACAAATGGAAGTTAACAGTGCTCTACTAAATGATTACTTGATCAAGGAAGAAATAAAGAAAACATTAAAGACTTTTTAGAATGTAATGAAAATGTAGACACAATATACCCAAACTTATGGGACACAATGAAAGCAGTGCTAAGAGGAAAACTCATAGCTCTGAGTGCCTCCAAACAGAAACTGGAGAGAGAATACACTAGTTGCTTCACAGCAAACCTAAAAGCTCTAGAACAAAAAGAAGTAAATACACCCAAGAGGAGTAGACAGCAGGAAATAATCAAACTCAGGGCTGACATCAAGCAAATAGAAACAAAAAGGACTACACAAAAAAATCAACAAAAACAAGAGCTGCTTCTTTGGGAAGAATCAACAAGATAGATAAACCATTAGCCAGACTAACCAGAGGACACAGAGAGAGTATCCAAATTAACAAAATAACAAATGAAAAGGGAGACATAACAACATAAACTGAGGAAATTCAATAAATCAGTAGATCCTACTACTAAAGCTTATACTCAACAAAACTGGAAAATCTTGATCAAATGGACAATTTCGTAGACTGATATTAGGTGCCAAAATTAAATCAGGTCCAGGTAAACCATCTAAACAGTCCTATAACCCCTAAAGGAATAGAAGCAGGCATTAAAAGTCTCCAAAAAAAAAGCCCAAGATTAGATGCCTTTAGTGCTCAATTCTATCAGACCTTCATAGAAGTCCTAATACAAATACTCTCCAAACTATTCCACGAAATAGAAACAGAAGGAACACTTCCCAACTTGTTCTATGAAGCAACAAATACTTTTCTATGTAAATCAAACAAAGATTCAACAAAGAAAGAGAACTTCAGGCCAATTTCCATTATGAATGTTGATGTACAAATACTCAATAGGATTCTTGCAAACTGAATCCAAGGACATATCAAAATGGTCATCTATCATGATTAAGTAGGCTTCATCCCAAGGATGCAGGGATGGTTTAATATATGGAAATCCATCAATGTAATCCACTATATAAACAAACTCAAAGGAAAAAAAAACCCACATGCATATAATAAGATGCTGCGAAAGCATGTGACAAAATTCAACACCCCTTCATGTTCAAAGTCTTGGAAAGATCAGGATTTCAAGGTCCATATCTAAATATATTAAAAGCAATATACAGCAAATCAGTAGCCAACAACAAACTAAGTGGAGAGAAACTTGAAGCAAGCCCACTAAAATCAAGCACTAGAAAAGGATGCCCACTCTCTTATCCAAAATAGTACTCAATGTCCTAACCACAGCAATTATACAATAAAAGGAGGTCAAGGGGATACAAATTGGAAAGGAAGAATTCAAAATATCACTATTGGCTGATGGTATGATAGTATATGTAAATGACACAAAAAATTCCACCAGAGAACAACTAAACCGATAAGCACCTTCAGCAAAGTGGCTGTATATAAATTTAACTCTAACAAATCAGTAGCATTCCTCTACTCAAAGGATAAACAGAAAGAAATTAGGAAAGTGACTTCCTTCACAATAGCCTCAAATAATATAATATACCTTGGTGTGAATATAACCAAGCAATGGAAAGATCTGTATGAAAAGAACTTCGAGTCTCTGAAGAAAGAAATTGAAATAGATCTCAGAAGTTGGAAAGACCTCCCATGCTCATGGATTGGCAGGATTAATATAGTAAAAACGGTCATTTTGCCAAAAGTAATCTGAAGATTCAATGCAATCCCCATCAAAATTCCAGTTCAATTCTTCATAGAGTTAGAGAGAGCAATTTGCAAATTCATTTGGAATAACAGAAACCAAGAATACCAAAAACTATTATCAACAATAACAGAATTTCTGGGGGAATCACCATCCCTGACTTCAAGCTGTATTATGTGTGTGTGCTACATATTCTTTTGTTTGTTTGTTTGTGTTTTTTTTCATTTATTGAATTTTTTATGTATATTTCAAATGTTATTCCCTTTCCCGGTTTCCCAGAGATTTTTTTAAAATGAAAATTAAAGGTCTTGAGAGTTATAATTTGATTTTATTTATATAAATCATAATCTGTTAGTCTATTTAAAAAACAAGCATAAGAGGAGGAAAAGTAAAATCCTCTCTCCCTAAACTCAAATTCTATTCTTATAATCACCTAGCATCATACAGTTTTGAAGTTTTGTATGTTGAAGAAAACATGTGGACATTCAAAATTAATATGGTGATGGTCTTTTTGTTTTTATGGTGATTATCTTTTCATTACAAAATATAATCTTACATATTTTAAATAAATTTAAAACTAAGATAATACTTATAGCCTATTTATAGTTACATAACAGGGGCATTATTCCTAAATCAAAAGACATTCTAATGTCTCCATATTTGAGAATCAGAGGAGAGCGTGGATTTGCATATTATAGGTGTCTAGATAAGATGACACCTTCCAGAAAACCTTGATCCTGCCAAGGCTGGACCCCCGCAGTGTAGGGTAATGTTGTGGGGGGGGGTTGAAAAGGGGGTGGATGGGGAGAGGAAGACCCTTATAGAAGAAGGGGAGGGGAAAGGGATGGGGGGCTTATGTTCAGGAAGCCAGGAAAGGGAATAACATTTGAAATGTAAATAAAAAATATCCAATAAAAGGAAAAAAATAGACCAGGGGGAAAAAAAAGATGATATCTTTCTGTACCTTCCTGTTAGAGCTGATTCACATCAGCTCAAACTGATCACTGTGTTTCCTACTGTGAACTAGGCTTTTCTCTTGACTTAGGGAATAGCTGGAGGAAGCTGAGGAGGAGGGCAACCCTCTAGGAGGACCAGAAGTCTTAATTAAACAGGACCCCCGAGATCTCTCAGACACTGGATCACCAACCAGGCAGCATACAGCAGCTGAGATGAAGCCTCCAACACATATACAGCAGAGGACTGCTGGGTCTGGGTTCAGCCAAAGTAGATGTATCTAACCCTTAAGAGACTGGAGGTCCCAGGGAGTTTAGAGGTCTGGGGGGGTGGGTGGGCTAGGGACATCCTGGTGGAGATGTGGGCACTGGGGAGAGGTATGGATTGTGGAACAATCAGAGTGTGGACCAGTTGGGGGGAATAAAATCTGAAGTGTAAAAATAAATAAAAGAATGCCATCACTGCCATTCCCCAGGGCCCCCTTCAGGAATGCCATCAACATGTTCTCCAGGGCCCCCCTTTTCCCTGTACAGATGTGTACCTGGATCAGTTGATTTGCTTTTCTGAATTCCGAATCTCATTATAAGAAGTTCATCTGGGCTCTCAGTTGTTTCCTTATTATGTTACCATGAATTTGTCCATGGAGGTCATAAAAAATAAGAAAACTGAGCTGATTTTTATGAGTAAAAAAATAACAACAACAATAATAAATCTAGCTTTATACTAATTATTAAGTTGCTTAGTAAATTAGAATAGGAAGTCACACAGGGCTTCTGAGCAACAATGATGAATGAGGACAGGGTAGAGCATTCTAGAGAAGGTGCTTTAACTCAATTCATTTATAATGAGTCATGAAGCAAAAGGGATAAAGAGACCTTTAGGTTACTTACCCAACTGTGGAGGGCAATCTGCTGCTTAGCAAGTTTCTTTGTCTCCTCCCCTGAGAGTCTTTATGAACTCAAAAGCCAATTTAACTACTTATGACTCGCAGAGAGAAGGAATGATTTCTACTTTGCTTACGGTTAGTATTGCAGAAGTTTGGCAAGTACTAGCTAGCCACTGTTCACAGTATTTGGTCAAAATATTTTGGATGTTCCTTGCACATTTGTGTAAGTCTGCAAGATTTTTGACTGAAGTTTGATTTGATTGTTTTCTGTTTGTTTGTTTGTTTTTCTTTAAATTGTTTGTGTGTATCCATAAACCAAGTTCAAATTCAAAGCATCTATTTAAGTCACCTTTGATGTGATATGCTTTTTTACTTTTGAGATATTTGTTCATGCATACAATGTGTTTGGTCGAGTCCACCCCGAAATTCTTTCCTTTGCAATTCTTCCTTCACTCCCTTTAGCCATGATTTCCTCTCAAATCCAAGTATCTGAGAGAGAGAGAGAGAGAGAGAGAGAGAGAGAGAGAGAGAGAGAGAGAGAGGAGGAGAGGGGGAGAGGAAGAGGAAGAAAAAGAAGAAGAAGAAGAAGAAGAAGAAGAAGAAGAAGAAGAAGAAGAAGAAGAAGAAGAAGAAGAAGAAGAAGAAGAAGAAGAAGAAGCAGAAGCAGAAGCAGAAGCAGGAGCAGGAGCAGGAGCAGGAGCAGGAGCAGGAGCAGGAGCAGGAGCAGGAGCAGGAGCAGGAGCAGGAGCAGGAGCAGGAGCAGGAGCAGGAGAAGAAGAAGAAGAAGAAGAAGAAGAAGAAGAAGAAGAAGAAGAAGAAGAAGAAGAAGAAGAAGAAGAAGAAGAAGAAGAAGAAGAAGAAGAACCACCCCACGGAATCAATACAACACAGAGTTATCTGGGTGTGCACGTACTATTCAGAAGTACTACACTTTTGAATAGTTGCATAAAAATCATACTGTTTAATGGAAACATATCTGAAGTGTAAAATGAATTCATATAAGCAATCAAAAGGAGTGGTTAGCATAAGCTTTACATTTCGTGGTCATGATCCTCAGTCTATTTTCCCTTCAATTATCATAACATTATTAACAATTAAAATGATTTTTAATATTTTTCTTTTTTCTGTTTTTCTTTCTCCTCTTCCTCCTCCTCCTCTTCTTTGTAAGAGTCATTTTCTAACTGGATTTCTTGTTGAAGAACTTTCACATTTTACTGTGAAATATTATAGCTACTAGCCATGTCTGACGGTACTTGAAATTACTGAAAATTCTAAAAGTAAATATTTGAGCAGAGAAGGAATTTTAGGTTTAGAGGATTTGAAATATGCATTTTGTATTGATAATGACTCTAAGAGGCTGGCAAATGAAGCCATTCTTGCAGGAGATATTGGAATGTGGTGGAATCCTTGTATGTAAAGAGAAACAGCCCAACTCCAGATAGCGTTGAAAATAGAGAATTCACCAGTGACCGGAATCCTAGTGAGAGAAAAAGAATTGTAGAAAAATGCAGTAAGGTGGCTAAGTAGTGGAGAGATACAACTTCTAAGGTCCCTTTGAAATAATGTTGGTGCCAGCTCAAGGGGAGGCTCCAAGGCCTTACACTATTTCTGAGGCTATGGTGTGCTTACAGACAGGAGCTGGGTATGGCTGCCCTCCAAGAGGTCCAAAAAGCATCTGACTGAGACAAATACTTACACGCAACCATTGGACAGAAACCAGGGACCTCTGTGGTTGAATTAGGTAAAGGCTGGAAGAAGCTGAGGAGGAGGCCAACCCCATAGGAAGAACAGACGTCTCAACTAACATGGAGCCTCGGAATCTCACACACACAGAGTGATCAACCAGGCAGCATACACCAGCTGATATGAGACCCCTGACACATATACAGCAGAGGTCTGCTGGGTCTGGCTTCAGTAAGAGAAGATGTTAACCCTCAAGAGACTCAAGGCCCCAGAGAGTAGGGAGGCCTGGTGGGGTAGGGAGAGGACATGATCTTGGAGAGGGGGAAGGAGAAATGGGATAAGGAACTGTTGGAGTGTGGACTGGGAGGGGGATAACGACTGGACTGTAAAAAAGGATAAAAAATAATTAAAAAAACAAAATAAAAAAAAGACCTCAAATAATATTGGTGCCTAATGTAGACAGTAAGGGGAAGCAGGAGAATAATTGCTTCTTATCCTCGGACCTGTAGAAGGAAATGAAGGCAGGAATAGGTCATATGCCTCCGTGTGTAAATGGGGTTATAATGTAGAAGGAGCTCAGTTTGTGGAGAACAGTGTTAAAGTGTCAACCTCTCTTAAAGTCACGGATAATAGTTATCAGCTCTCTCAAAATTCTTATGGGCACAGTAAGAAGAGATTTAAACAGGCTGTGGATCTGAAATGTTCAGAAGAGAAAAAACATCACAGAAGTAAAAACAGGAAAGAATAAACAAACAGCAAGGCAGAATGTTTTGAACATTAGTTAGGATTAAAAGTTAAAGAAGAAAAGAGCTACCATAGTCCAAAGATTCTACAGATATGTATACAAATTCAAATAAGTTTATGAAGCAGAAGTTACCTCAATATTTAATCTCAAAGTGAATATGAAAAGCATATGTGGAATGAGAAGGCCAGGGGTTTGAAATTACTATTTTAGAGAAACTTGGACACAGTGACAAGGGACAGAGGCTCAGAAGTGAAGGAAATACTAGAGGCATGAGCCTAGAGGCACAGAAATAAAACTCTAAAATAATCAGATTAAGGAAATAAGCCAACAAAATGATAAATACAAGATTGAGCAGAACATAACGATTGTTGCTCACTATGAGAATTTACAGGGTGTAGAAAAAAGGAAGTTACTCTCAACATGAAGAAGTTGCAAAGGACTTCATAAAAAAGAAAAAAAGAGCAGAAGGGTGTCAGCCAGGGGAGAGGAGAGGAGAATGCACCATGGACTCAGGATGTTGGGGTCATGGCAAAGGTTTGAAAAGACTACTCTCCAGTGCCAAGACAGAGTACAAAGAGTTGTGAAGTGGGGAAGAAAGGCACAGGAACAAAACATGGAAGAATGTGGAGTGCCTGTCCTTGACCAGTACATTGGAAATTCTCCTTACTCAGGAGGAAGGAGGAAGCCTGAAAGGATGGCACTCTGTGGGCCTCTGGAGGCAGGGGTGGGGGTGGGGGGAACTTCACCACTTCTGACCTCAGAGCTCAACTCCTGTTTGAAACCTTTATGATCACAGGTTTGTCCAGCCAGCATAGCCTCAGGACCTTTCCTTTCCTCTGCCTAGATCTCTAAGAATTCTAAAGGTGGACCTTTCTTTGATTTAGTGATTCCTACTTCATGGTCATGGTTGGTTCTGGTCTCTTTTCACCTACTGTGTATAAGGCATGCTTTGTAAAGGACAAAATTTCTGGTGATAATTTATTTGCTTTACTCAAATATTTTCTGAAAAAAATTGTGTGAGTGCTCTGAAACAGGGATTTTTTTCATTATTTTGATTTTGTAGTTTATAAATAGGTTTTTAAAAAAAATTTCAAAAAGAAAAAAAACATGTTCTTTGCTTGTGTGTATGGTGTGCGTGCATATGTTTCTTCATGTTTGCACATGTGTGGGCATGCATGTGTGCAATGTGCATGCATGTGTGTTTGTGTAGATGCAAAGGACAGGGGTAGATGTTGTGACATTCGCTGACTGCTCTGCATCCTCTTTACTGAGACAACGTCTTTTCTTGAACCTGGAGATACTCCATTCTACCTGGTTGTCCTAGCTAGCCAGTTTGTTCTGGGATCCAACTCCAAAGAACTGGGATTACAGGGGCGTGCCCGAGCTGCCAGCTTTTATGTGTGTGCTGTAGATTCACACCCCCATCCTCTCATTGTACAGCAAACACTTCATCCACGGAGCCTTCTCTCCAGTCTAGAAAATATACTTTAATCTAAAGTATGTTCTTCCTCCTCCTCCTCCCCCTCCTCCTCTTCATCTTCTTCTTCTCCTCCTCCTCTTCCTCTTTTTCCTCCTCCTTCATTTTCCTCTTCTTCTAGTAGTTAGTCTTTCTTTTTATCATTTTATTTTTAGTTGTTCATTTCACATCCTGCTCACTGTCCTCCCTCCCCCAACACGTTCCCCTTCTCCTCTGAGAGAGTGGGCCTCCTCTGTATATTCCCCCATCCTGGTGTATCAAGTCTCTGTGGGGCTAGAAGCATCCTTTCCCACTGAACAATTCAGATCAGCAAGAGGAACATATACCACAAACAGGCAACAGCTTTGGGATAGCACTTGCTCCAGTTGTTTAAGGCCAACATGAAGACAAAGCTGCCCACCTGCTACACATGTGTAGGGGCAAGGGGTGTTAGGTCTAGCCTCTGTATGCTCTTTGGTTAGTGATTTTCTCTCTGAGAGCCCCAGAGGACTATGTTAGTTGATTCTGTTGGTGTTCTTGTGGAATTTTTATCCCCTTTGGGGCCACCTTTATTCACCAACTCTTTTATAAGAAACCCCAAGCTCCATCCACTGTTTGGTTTGGATTTCTGCATTCTTCTGAGTCAGATGCTTAATGGAGCCTCAGAGGACAGCCATGCTAGACTCCTGTCTGAAAGAACAACAGAGTATCATTAATAGTGTCAGGGATTGGTGCTTTTCCTTGGCATGGGTTTCAAGTTGGGCAAGTTACTAGTTGGCCATTCCCTCAGTCTCTGCTCCTTCCCTGGAACCTGGATTACTTTAGACAGGATGCATTTTGGGTGGAAACTTTTGTGGGTGTGTTGGTGTCTCTGTTGGTCCACTGGGGTTCCTGCCTAGATACAGAAAGTTCCTCTTCAAGTTCCATATCCCCACTGCTGTAAGCCCCAGCTAAGGTGACCTACATTAGTTCTTGAGTACCTCCTCTGTCCCAGGTCTTTTTCATGTTCCAGAGGTTTACTCACCTACCCACCCTAGCCAGTTGCAGATTTCTATTCATTCTCATGGCCATCTGGCTATCCTCCTGTCCCTCCTGTTACCTGATCCTGAACCCCCCATCCCCCTCCTCATCCCCTCTCCCATTTATTTCCCTCCCCTATCTGCCTCCTATGACTTTAATTGCACCTTCTAAGTGAAATTCAAGCATCCTTGCTCGTGCCTTTCTTCAAGTATGTTTATAGCAACTTTATTTGTAATAGCCAGATATTGTAAATGACCCAGATGTCCCTCAACTGAAGAATGGATGAAGAAAATGTAGGACACCCACACAATGCAATACTTGGCTATTTTTTTCAGCTTTATTAACTTGGGTTTTTCTTATTTACATTTTGATTGTTATTCCCTTTCCCGGTTTCTGGGCCAACATCCCTCTTACCTCTCCCCCTCCATTCTCAATGGGTGTTTCCCTCCCCATCCTCCCTCCATTACCACCCCCCTGAACAATCACATTCACTGGGGGTTCAGTCTAGGCAGGACCAAGGGCTTCCCCTTTCACTGGTGCTCTTACTAGGCTATTCATTGCTACCTATGAGGTTGGAGACCAGGGTCAGTCCATGTATAGTCTTTGGGTAGTGGCTTAGTCCCTGGAAGCTCTGGTTGCTTGACATTGTTGTTCATATGGGGTCTCAAACCCCTTCAAGCTCTTTTAGTCATTTCTAAGATTCCTTCAACGGGGGTCCCATTCTCAATTCATTGGTTTAATGATGGTATTCGCCTATTTGCTGTATTCTGGCTGGGTCTCTTAGGAAAGATCAACAAAGACATCATTAATTTGAAGGCAAATGGATGGAACTTGAGGATATCACCCTGAGTGAGTCCGTAAAGTCCCCCCAAAGACCATTTGCTTGGAATATCTTTTTCCAAATGTTTTCCCATTGGTAATTTCGATCCTTGATGTTGAGGTTTTTTCTTGATACAGTGGAGGACAAATCCTGTTTTTCATTCTGTTAGTATGTTTGTTTTTACTGGGGAATTAAGACCAAAGATATTGAGAGATATCAATGACTAATGACTGTTGATTCCAGTTATTTTGCTGTTGTTGTTGGTAGTGGTAGTATTGTCTGTGTGTGTGTGTGTGTGTGTGTGTGTGGTGTGCAATTTCCTTCACTTGATTTTTCTGGTGTGAGATCATTTATTTCCCATTTCCATGTTTGTAGTTAACCTCCCAATGTATGAGTTTTTCCTTCTAGTACTTTCTGTACAGCTGAACTTGTAGATAGTTATTGTTTAAATTTAACTTTGTCACAAGATATTTTGTTTTCTCCACCTACGGTGATTGAAATATTTTTCTGGATATAGGAGCCTGGGCTGGCATGTGTTGTCTTTTAGAATCTGCAGCACATGTGTCCAGACCCTTCTGATATTAGAATTTTTACTGAGAAATCAGATGCAATTTTAATAGTTACGCCTTAAGTGTTACATGTCTTTTCCTCATGCAGTTTTTAATATTTTTGATTTGTTTTGTATGCTTATTGTTTCAATTATTATGTGTCAAGGATCTTTCTCTTCTGACCCAACCTGTTTGTTGTCTCTAAGTTTCTTGTACCTTTGTAGTTATGTCCTTCTTTAGGTTAGGAAATTTTTCTTGTATGATTTTGTTGAAAATATTTTCTGGGCCTTTGAGCTGTAATTCTTCTTTACCTAATATTCTTACTTATTTTTATAATGTCCCAGATTTCTAGGATGTTTGTGTCAGCAATTTTAAGGCTTAATATTGTCTTTGAGCAATGTATCCATTATTTTATTGTACCTCGAAACCAGAGATTCTCTTTTCCACATCCTGCATTCTGTTGGTGAAACTTGCCTTTGTATTTCCTATTCAAATCCCTAATTTTTAAAATTTCCAAAATAGCCTCACTATGTCTATTTTCTTTTATTAGGGCTTTAACACTTTTTATTCATTTTCTTGACCTGTTCAGTTTTTTTGTTGTTCATTTTCTTTCTTTCTTTCTTTCTTTCTTTCTTTCTTTCTTTCTTTACTTATTTATTTTATTTCGTTCTTCCTTCATTTTTTCTTCCTTTCATCCTTTCCCTCTTTCTTCCTTTCTTTCTTTCTTTCGTTCATTCTTTCTCTTTCTTCTTTCTTCTTTTTCTTTAATTTGCTTTTTAAGGGATTTATTCATTACCTTTACTTATTTGCTTATGTTTTCCTGACTTCAGTAACGGATTTATTCATTTTCTCCAAATATTTGTTTTTTCCATGATTTCTTCTTTAAGGATCGCTATCATCTGTATGTAGTTGGTTTGGGGTCCTTACCTTATTCTTCAGCTATATTGAAATAACCAGAGCTTGTTTGCTAGGATAGCTAGGCTCCAGTGAAGACGTTATCCTGGCTGTTGTTGACTATATTCTTACCCTGTTCCCTTGGTATCTAGGCTTGGTATGGTTAAAGGTCTAAGTGCTAATTTCTAGATTTATATTTGTTGAGTAGGTGTTTTCTCCTTGGTTTCTGTTTCAGAAGAGTACTATAACTTTGCATTTCTCTTTCCATGGATTGTTCAGTGGTGTATTCACAGGGGATGTCTGAGGGTGTTGGAGGCTGGGTAGCTGGGATTGGTTAATGAAAGAAAGGTTGGAGGAGAAGGTCTTTGTGATCCATTGAAGATGGGGCTACTGAAGAAAAGGATATCACAGCATGGTCCTAGAGCTCAAGATGAGTCTTGGGGGTATTAGATTGCAGGAGCTGTAGGAGAGGTGTGGGTCTGCTTTCACCACACTTACTGCCTTTGGAGAAGCTGCCCTTGGGGTAACAGAGGTTGCCTACTGGAGTTGTATGGGAAAAAGTAACAATGGGGACAGGTTAGAAGGGGATGATTTGTGGGATCCACAAGTGTGAAAGAAGGCTGCAACTTGTGCTTTGGTGAAGTTCTACTGATGAAACTTGGGAATTGGATCTAGGAACAGAGAGAGAGAGAGAGAGAGAGAGAGAGAGAGAGAGAGAGAGAGAGAGAGAAAGAGAGAGAGAGCGCCCTACCTGGTTTTCTAGTGAGCATGTCCTGTGGCTTAGAAGGTTTTTCTGTTGGAGCTGGGGCTAAGATACAATGATTAGCGTGGGAGTGAGATTAGGAGATGGTCTGTGGGATCCATAGGAGATGTGGGGGCTGGTGGGAAAGGCTGCTGTCAGTATTCTGACGCAGTGTTAGTGATGAGAGTAGGGAATTGGGCCTTTGGGAACAGAGATACTTAGAACATTCTATAACCACACTTTGCACTATACTTTATTAAGAAACTTAAAACTTCAATTGCCCAGAGTGGCATATGCTGTTATGCCTTATTGGCTTTGTGATTCTGAAGAATCATAGCTCTAGAAGAATTCTGCTTTGTAATATGTTAGTAATACCACAGATTTTCACATTTATAACAACTTGTATTGACAGTGGACTTTAATATCACATAATTGAGAGAATTCATAATTCTGTATGTAGTAAAGATAAGTCAGTAATTGCTGTATAAATGTCTACTACCAGGGGAATAGAGTTAGGTAAATAATCATTCTAAGTTACTGAACAATAGCAAAAAGCTCATTGTCCCAGGTCTTATTGAACATCTCACCATAGCAACCACACTTACCTTTCTCTTAATATTTCCATTACCTTTTATTTCTACTAGTTTTTTTTTTTTTGTGTCCTCCCTTCTTCTCTCAGATGATACCTTTTCTTACCCTCTGATACTATGGAAACGAACAGTTCACCATAATAAAGGAGTTTTAACATTTCAAAAATAACACTATGTACTAAGGGATTAAACATTTAAATATTAAACTGCTTGCCTTTCACTGACACATGTGAGGTATCTAGACGATCAATGTAAACCATTATTTACATTAAAATAGTGTGATATAGTAGGTACTACAAATATAGGACTACCATTTTAATAATTTACAACTTTTGAATGTTTCACTGTGAAATTACACAGTGTTTTATAAGATTTAGATGAGGCATAGTTAAAAAGATGTTGGCTACTTTATATTTTGGCATATTAGCCATAATTTTCAGATAATAAAATGTTAAATGACTGAAGGAAAATGAGATACCACAGATAAAGCCTTCAAAATCAACATAGTGTACTTCCTGGAAATGTTCTGAATCAATTGCGACTATTTTTCAAGCGTACCTATACTAAGAACTTCTTTATAAGGAAAATTTCCATGATACAAGGTGTCCAGTGTTACTTTCTTCCTTCAGTTGAAAATAGCTAAGCAAACATGAATAAGACTACCCTATAGTTCATAGATTAAGTATAATTTAATCTGAAAACAGTGTGTAGTTACTTCTAATGTGCTATTAGAAGTGAAGTTTGCAAACCATTGGAAAGGAAAGAACTATAGCACTTTCCAATGAAATCATAGACTGTACTGTTTTGTAATCTGCATCATCGATGTCCCAGGGTCTCATAGACAAAGTTCCCAACATCACAACTCAGCGTGCAATGTTCTGTAATGACTTTGTCATGTTCATGCTCTCTTCTTTCTTTGATTTCAATCTTCCTCTCCATTGTAAACCTACTCAACAATCTGAAGTGTCCCCAAATGAAAAACATACATAACAAAACCAGCTACAAACCTGTATTCTAGTATATCTGCTTAATATTTTCTGTCTTAATTTAGTGCCCAACACTGGTTCTGTCTTCATTCTTGCCTCTTACAACCTAAGGAATTTATAGTTTGCTTTATACCCCCACATCCCCTAGAATTACCTCTACTGAAGCCACTGATGTCCTCTTGTGGTTGGACCTAATATATGAGCCCAATGTACTTATGAAGTAACTGTGTAGTAGTTCAGTTAACAATATCCTTATTTTCAAGGAATACTTTCCTCTTACCCAGTCCTTAACTAATCTACTTTCCTAGTTTTCTTCTGTGTCTTTGACATCATTGCATAGTTCTCTTCTCCTACGCATTCCTTCCATGTTGAAATTTTAAAGATTACTTTGAATTGTTTTAGAAAAATGTTCAATTATCTTCAGTATAATGCAGCATATCAAAACAGTATGACAGTATTCTTGCTATTCATCATAATGCAATTCTTGTTTTTTTTTTCAAATATGGAACCTAAACATTTAACCTACTAGGCCTCATTGGTTGTTATAGGTAAGCAGGCAGTCAGATTCTCTCTCAGGTATTTCAATTTAAGCTGAGTAAGCAGAATGAAACAGGGCTGCAGGGAACCAGCATCCCTGTGATCTGGAGAACTGAGACTTCTAGCTCTGCTGCTTCAAGTGGCAAAAGTTGGTATCTCTTCAGGAGGGCCAGCAACGTGAACTTCGGGTATTAAGAGGACAGGTAGAGTGTGCTCGGGCTTTAGCATTTCACTGTGCACACTCCATTGTAAACTTAGCATTACCTCCTACATCCAGCTCTTAGTAGCACAACCCAATTCTTGAAAAAGTGAAATGTCCCTCCAGTAATTCCTTAAATCCACTTTATCATCAAATGGATTTTATGAGAAAAGTTAATCAATTGAAGACAATCTCAAAGTCTCCCACTTCCTCACCTTTCCTTTATCTTCCTTTCTGCTTCTTTTCCTTTAGGTAAGTAATTAGTTCCTGTGCATTAACCAAATAATCTGGTTTGTAATCACCACTGTAAATATTTTCTTTTAAAAGCAGCTAAATCTTACCTGCATTCAGTGTGCATAACACCTCTCCCTAGACAATTATTCACCCAAGCATGGCATATTTGCACAACCCAGCCCATCTGAAGTGTTAAAAATCCACTAAATCCTATCCAAGAAACCGTTTAGAAGTCTGAAACTTAGTTTATCAAAAGACCCTCTCAACAATTCCTCTTTTAGTGGATAGGAACTAAGACAGAGACCCACAACTGGACTCTGTGCAGAAAGTGAGAGACAATAGAACACTCAGTCCTAAATGGGATATGTTTATCAAAGCTTTCCCCTCAGGACACAAGGACCTATGCCAAAGAGGAGTCCAAAAGACTGTAAATGCCATAATGGATAGATGACACCAAGGAACTAATGCCTTCTATACACAGCAGGACTGCTGTACAGATGAACTCACAGAGACCAAGACAGCAGGCACAAGACTGGTAGTTTCAAGCTAGATGACATCCTACTGATGAGAAGGGAAAGAGGTTTTGAGCTCCTACCCCTAACCAAGAAGATATCTCCAAGTGCAAGACTTGGCTTTCCCCAGTGCAGTTTCACTGGGTCTATTCAGCATACATAAAGGAGTCCCATGCCCAGCAGTGGATGCCAACGAAAAAAAAGCTCAGTGGTACTTTTGTAGATTTTCTTTCACTCTGGCATTGCTTGAAGTTTTTTTATTGTTGTTTGTTTGTTTGTTTTTGTCTTATTGGTCTTTTGCTTGTTTGTTATGGTTTTTGATTTTCTATTTTGGGGGTTTATGTGTATTGCTATGTGAGCCTATTTCTCTTGTGTTTCATCCTTTTCTTTTTTTCTTTAGTCTTTCATTTTTGAATTCTCACTTTTTTTTGTGATTTTGTTTTCCTGCTTTGCTTCCTAAAGAGAGAGAAATGGCATTGTGAAATGGTGAGTGAAAAGGTGGGGATCTAAGAGCACTTGGGAGAAGTGAAAGATCATGATACAGGGTACGAAAAGTGATTTGAGTGTATATATATACTCTCAAAATCAAATATACACACAAACCTGAAACTTTAATAATTATAGGAAAGTACAGATACTATACACCTTTGAAGGAAATATCTGATCCCCCAGTAAAGTCCTCTTCCTTATATAAGGGATACTGTAGTTGAGGATTTCAGAATGAAGCAATCTGAACCTTATGGAGCATATAAGAAGCATGCCACATTCAGAATCTCATTGAAGGTGGATCGAGGTGCAATGAAGAAACAGAACTTTGTGATATCAGAGTAGAGGAATGTGGAGTGGGAAACAAAAGGTGGCATATGATACTATATAGGTAGGTGAGAGGACTACTCAGGATTGATAATATGGTTTGTGGCTTTTGCCTCAGGAGTAAGATGCTTAGGAAAATAGCATGTTTGCTTCTGTGTGTATAGTTGGCTGTAGAGGAAATGTAAAGGTGGTAGACCAGTTGTCTTTTTAAGTTAGCCATCTATGTTGGTACTTTTAAGTCTGCCTAAAAATGTCTCATTTTCATTTAAATCAACAATCTTCCTGTAACCATCTGGTTCCTATCTCTTCATTGCTTTTGAAATGGTTCTGAACATGTGAACCATATATTTCAAGCCAATTTTACAGACATGTGGAACTGACTGTGTTTCCTGTCTTACAATTTTTCCCCATCACTCCTCATTGCTTATAGGATGAGATTCAACATCTAACTTAGTTTGTAACCCTGTATAAGAAATGCCCACTGTTTAAGTCTCACTCTGTCCTTCCCCTTGCGTTCATCATCTTTAAGTTTCAATAATGCAGAAAGCTCTTACTTCTTCAGCTTTTGTCCCATGGTGTTCCCTCCTCCTAGAGACACTTTTTTACACTCTGACCTCTCTCCTGTCTGACATTCACCTACTCTATCTCTCTTTCCCCATCAGTGTTTTCAAAACAATGATTTTCTTGGAACTGTTCCCACAGTGCTTGGTTTCTATGACCATTGGGTTAGACTTTCTCTCTTTATTGATCTTATTCTATTTTTCAGTATGAGAATTCTTGGAAGGCAAGGAGATGCATCATTGTATTTCTATCTTTCCCAGCTTGTAGCATTTGAAATTTACCTAGAAATGCATGAATAGCTTTTAATTTGGTTGAAACTAAATTTGCTAGTCAGTCACTCCTAAGCTAAATATGCACTATACAGGCTTGGTACAAACTCAAAGACTAAAGAACATGGACTTAATAATGGGTTTTTGTTGTTACTGTTTCTGTGTGGCTTCGTATTTTGTTTTTTTGTATTTTTGTTTTTTGCTTTTTAGCGACTAATGCATGAGGAATTTAAATGTCAATGTTGTGCCACATTCCTTATAAAATATCTTGAGAGCAAAATTAGCAGTTTTTATTTTCATAAGATAAGATGAATTATTAATATTCAAAAGCCATTATTTAAGTATATAAGTTTCAAATGAAAATAGCTCCTATACGGTTGACAGTTTATTAATTGGGAAATTTCTGAAAAATGTTTAACGTTTCTGCTACTAAGAATCCATATATTCATAATTTAATAAGATGATTAAATTCATATATTTATAATTTAATAAGATGATTTATTTAAACACTGACTAGTACATTGTTGCTTTGCACTTAGTCACCTGAGAATATAAGGTTGATATTTGGAGCCACCTATTGATGAAAGATTATGCCACTGGCAAGTAACAATCACTTGTCTAGGGAGGGAGCTGTTTACAATGGGCTCCCTGACATGAACACAGGCCAGTCTGATCTAGGCAATTTCTTCAGTTGAGAATCCTTCTTCTCAGATGACTCTAAATTGTGATAAATTGCCAAGAGAAATAAAGGAGGACACAGTAAAAATAAAATAAATAAAATAGTAAAATAGAAAGTGATGTATTGACATCAAAATTCAGTGCTTTTTTTTTCATGTGCAAAATACAACTTTCTCTGTTCAGAAGAATCAGAAAATAATTGTTATCCAAATTGATATGCTATAATTAAAAAAATAATTTGAGTTAAGTTCCTGCAAATGAGGTTATGAATTTGGAAGTAAATTCTGTAAGTTTAGTTTAAATGTTTTGGGGTATAGGGGGGAACTATATTATTTTATATTGTTTGAATTTTGCGCCGCCTAGTGGACGAAAACAGATAACACATTTTATTGGCTATTTTCAGTATTTACATTTAAATTGTTACCCCCTATCCCAGTTCCCTCCCTCCCCTGCTCCCTCCACTTGATTCTGTGAGGATGCTACCACTCCCACCACTCACTCCCACCTCAGCACCTTGGCATTCCCCTTCACTGGGGAAGGACGCCTTCTCAGGACCAAGGGCTTCTATTGATGCCCTTCAATGCCATCCTCTGCTATATACGCGGCTGGAAGCATGGGTCCCTCCATGTCTACTCTTTGGTTGGTGATTTAGTCCCTGGGAACTCTGGGGAGTCTGGTTGGTTAATATTGTTGTTCTTTCCAAGGGGAACCCCTACAGCTCCTTTAGTCCTTTCTCTAACTCCTCCATTGCGGTCCCCATGCTCAGTCCAATGGTTTGCTTCAGCATCCTCATCTGTATTTCTCAGGCCTTGGCAGAGCCTCTCAGGAGACATCCATATCAGGCTCCTATCAACAAGTACTTCTAGGCATCAGCAATAGTGACTGGATTTGATGGCTGCATATGGGATAAATCCCCAGGTGGAGCAGTCTCTGGATGACCTTTCCTTCGGTCTCTGCTCCATTCTTTCTCCTTGTATTTCTTCCTGTGAGTATTTTGCTACCCCTTCTAAGAAGGACTGAAGCATCCCTATTTTAGTCTTGGCTCTTCTTGAGATTCATATGTCTGTGAATTGTATCTTGGGTATTCCAAACTTTTGGGCTAATATCCATTTATCAGTGAGTGCATATCGTATGTCTTCTTTTGTGACTGGGTTACCTCACTCAGGATGATATTTTCTAGTTCCATGTATTTGCCTAAGAATTCTATGAAATCATTGTTTTTAATTGCTAAGAAGTAAGTACTCCGTTGTGTAGATGTACCACACTTTCTCTCTTGAAGGACATCTGGGTTCTTTCCAGCTTCTGCTTATACTATATGAGGCTGCCATGAACATACTGAAGCATGTGTCCTTGTTATATGTTGGAACATTTTTGGATATACTCCCAGAAGTGGTATTGCTGAGTCCTTGGTAGCACTATTTCCACTTTTCTAGGAACCACGAGACTGGTTTTCAGAGTGGTTGTCCCAGCTTATAGTTCCACCAACAATGGAGGAGTGTTCCTGTTTTCACATCCTTGCCAGCATCTGCTGTCACCTGAGTTCTTGATCTTAGCCATTCTAACTGGTGTGCGGTAATCTCAGATGGTTCTGATTTGCATTTCCCTGATGACTAATCCTTTAGGTTTCAGCCATTCCTTATTCCTCAGTCGAGAATTCTGTTTAGCATTGTATCCCATTTTTAATAGGGTTATTTGGTTCTCTGGAGGTTAAATTCTTGAGTTCTTTATATATATTGGATATTAGCCATTTATTGGATATAAATTGGTAAAGATCTTTACCCAGTCTGTTGGTTCCCGCTACTGACAGTGTCCTTTGACTTACAGAAGCTATGCAATTTTATGAGGTCCCATTTCTCAATTGTTGATGTTAGAGCCCAGTGCCCACATGTTTGAGGCTCTTCCCTACTTTCTCTTTTATTAGTTTCTGTGTATCTGGTTTTATGTGGAGATCATTGATCCACTTGGACCTGAGCTTCGAACAAGGAGATAAGAATGGTTCAATTTGAATTCTTCTACATGCTGACTTCCAGTTGAACCAGCACCATTTTTTGAAAATGCTATCTTTTTTTTCCACTGGATGTCTTTAGCACCTTTGTCAATGAACAAGTGATTATAGGAGTGTGGGTTTATTTCTGGGTCTTCAATTCTATTCCCCTGATCTACCTGCCTGTCTCTGTACCAATACCATATAGTTTTTATCACTATTGCTTTGTAATACAGCTTGATGTCAGGGATGGCAATTCCCCAAGAAGTTCTTTTATAGTTGAGGATAGTTATGGCTAACCTGGGTTTTTTGATATTCTAAATGAATTTGCAAATTGCTCTGTCTAACTCTATGAAGAATTGAGTTGGAATTTTGATGGGAATTGCATTGAATCCATGGATTGCTTTTGGTAAGATGGCCAATTTTACATATTAAACTTTCCAATCCATGAGCATGGAAGATCACTCCATCTTCTGAGGTCTTCTTCAATTTTTTTCTTCAGAGACTTAACCTTCTTGTTATACAGATCTTTTGCTTGGTTGGTTAGAGTCACACTGGGGTATTTTATGTTTATCTGGGACTATTGTGGAGGGTGTCATTTCCCTAATTTCTTTCTCAGCCTATTTATCTTTTTAGTAGAGAAAGGCTACTGATTTGTTTGAGTTAGTTTTATATCCAGTCACTATACTGAAGTTGTTTATAAGGCTTAGGAGTTCTCTGGTGGAATTTTGGCATCATTCAAGTATACTTTCATATCATCTTCAAATAGTGATATTTTGATTTCTTCCTTTCCAATTTGTATTGCATTGACTTCCTTTTGTTGTCTAATTGCTCTGGCTAAGATTTCAAGTAATATATTGAATAAGTGGGGAGAGAGGAGTCAGTCTTGTCTAGTCTCTGATTTTAGTGGAATTGCTTCAAGTTTCTCTCCATTTAGTTTGATGTTGGCTACTGGTTTGCTGTACATTGCTTTTAAAATGTTTAGGCATGGCCTTTGAATTTTGATCTTTCTAAGGCTTTTATCATGAATGGGTATTGTATTTTGTCAAGTGATTTCTCAGCATCTGATGAGATGATTATGTGTTTTTTTATGAGTATGTTTATATAGTGGATTATATTGAACCATCCCTGCATGTCTGGGATAATACCTACTTGATTAAGTTGAATAATCATTGTAATGTATTCTTAGATTAGGTTTGTGAGAATTTTATTAAGTATTTTTGCATCAACATTCATAAGTGAAATTGGTCTGAAGATCTCTTTCTTTGTTGTGTCTTTGTTTGGTTTTGGTATCATCATAACTATGACTACAAAGAATGAATTGGGTACTGTTATTCCTGTTTCTGCTTTGTGGAACAGTTTGAAGAGTATTAATGTTAGGTCTTCTTTCAAAGTCTGATAGAATTCTGTACTAAAGCCATCTGGTCCTGGGCTTTTTTGGTTGCGAGACTTTTAATGACTGCTTCTATTTCTTTAAGAGTTATGGGACTGTTTAAATGATTTATCTGATCCTTATTTAACTATGGTGTGAGGTATTTCTAGAAAATTGTATATTTCCTCCAGATTTTCCAGTTTTGTTGAGTATATGCTTTTGTAGTGGGATCTGATGATTTTTTTGAATTTTCTCATTTCCTGTTGTAATGTCCCACTTTTTTTTTTTTTGATTTTGTTAATTTGGATACTGTCTCTGTGCCCTCTGGTTAGTCTGGCTAAAGGTTTATCTGTCTTGTTGATTTTCTCCAAGAACCAGGTTCTGCTTTTCTTGATTCTTTATATACTTCTTTTTGTTTGTACTTGGTTAATTTCGGCTCTGAGTTTGATTTATTTCCTGCTGTCTATTCTTCTTAGGTGTATTTGCTTCTTTTCGTTCTAGAGCCTTCTGGTGTGCTGTCAAGCTGTTAGTGTATGCTCTCTCCAGTTTCTTCTTAAACACACTTAGAGCTATGAGTTTTCCTCTTAGCACTGCTTTCATTGTGTCCCATGGGTTTGGGTGTGTTGTGCCTTCATTTTCGTTAAATTCTAAAATGTCTTTAATTTCTTTCTTGACCAAGTTATCATTGAGTAGAGCATTGTTCTACTTCCTTGTGTATGTGAGCTTTCTTTTGTTTTTGTTGTTATTGAAGACCAGCCTTTTTACTTGGTGATATGATAGGATGCATGGGATTATTTCAATCTTCTTGTATCTGTTGGGTGGGGCCTGTTTTGTGACTGATTATATATGGTCAGTTTTGGAGAAGGTAGTATGAGGTGCCAAGAAGAAGTTATATTCTTTTGTTTTAGGTTGAAATGTTCTATAGAAATCTGTTAAATCCATTTGGTTCATAACTCCTGTTAATTTCAGTGTATCTCTGTTTAGTTTCTGTTTCCATGATCTGTCCATTGACAAGAGTGAGGAGGTGATGTCTCCCACTATTATTGCATGAGTTGCAATGTGTGCTTTGAGTTTTAGTAAAGTTTCTTTTATGAATGTGGGAGCATTGATGTTCAGACAGAATTGAGAGTTCATCCTGGTGGATTTTTCCTTTGATGAATGTAAAGTATCCTTCCTTAATCTTTTTTCATAACTTTTGGTTGAAGTTGATTTTATTCAATATTAGAATCGCTACTCCAACTTTTTACTTGTGACTATTTGCTGGCATAAATTTCTCAGCCTTCTTCTCTGAGATAGTGTCTGGATTTGTCACTGAAGTGCATTTCATGTATGCAGCAAAATGCTGTGTCCTGTTTACATATCCAGTCTGTCAGTTTATGTCTTTTTATTGGGGAACTGAGTCCATTGATATCAAGAAATTTTAAGGAATAGTGACTGTTGTTTCCTGTTATTTTGTTGTTAGAGGTGTTAAAGGTGAAATTTTGTGTGACTATCTTCATTTGGGTTTGTTGCTAGAAGATTACCTTCTTCCTTTTTCTAGTTTCCCTACTCATGTTGGAGTTTTCTATCTATTATCCTTTGCGGGGCTGGATTTGTGGAAAGATATTGTGTAAATTTGGTTTTATCATGGAATATCTTTGCTTCTCTATTTATGGTAATTGAGAGTTTTGCTGGAGCTGGCATTTGTGTTCTCTTTGTGCCTGAATGACATATGCCCAGGATCTTCTAGCTTTCACAGTCTCTGGTGAGAAGTCTGGTGTAATTCTGATAGGCCTGCCTTTATATGTTACCTGAGCTTTTTCCCTTACTGCCTTTTTTAAAAGGAGCTCTGGCAAAGTTTTATTAAAGGAAACCTTTCTTGTTTACTTCTCACCAGTCTGTTCTGGCATGCTTCTAATATCAGAATCACCTGGGTCAATGATAACAAGTGTGCATACTTTGCAGTATTTTCCACATGCTGTGCCCAATGCAATATTATTGCCACTGTAGTGATGGTCACTAGTTTTAGCCAACATGGAATAATATTCTATTTCAGATTTCCTCAAAGCTGGGCAGTTGTCGAGGATAACCAACTTTGCTTTGCCTTGTCTAATCATCTTCAGAGTCTGTTTGTTCCCCTTCATGTACTTTCCAGTTTTCATAACAAGTTGGAGCCTAAAGTTGATCAACTCCAGAGACTTTTTCATCTTCTTTGCAGCCACCATCTTCTTGCCTTAGGTGTGGGACAACTCCCAACCAAGATCAGGTACAAGATGGCCAGGGAGTGAAAAAGGAAGGAGCTCCCACAATGCAAAGTTCTTCTAGGTGGACAGAGGATTATCCCCCTTACTGCTTTTAATATTCTTTCTTTGTTTTGAGCATTTGGTATTTAGACTATTATGTGATGGGAGGAATTTTTCTTCTAGTCCAATCTATTTGGAGTTCTGTAGGCTTCTTGTATGTTTATGGGCATCTCTTTCTTCAGGTTAGGGATGCTTTTTTCTATAATTTTGTTGAAGATATTTACTGGCCCTTTAATTTGGGAATCTTTACTCTCTTCTATACCTACTATTCTTAGGTTTGATCTTCTCATTGTGTCCTGGATTTCCTGGATATTTTGGACTAGGAGCTTTTTGCATTTTACACTATCTTCAATGGTTGTGTTGATGTTTTCTATGGTATCTTCTGACCCTGAGATTCTCTCTTCTATGTCTTGTATTCCGTTGGTGATGCTTGCATCTATAACTCCTGATAGCTTCCCTAGGTTTTCTGTCTCCAGAGTTGTCTCCCTTTGTGCTTTCTTTATTGTTTCTCTTTCCATTTTTAGATCTTTGATGATTTTGTTCAACTCCTTCACCTGATTGTTTTTGTTTTCCTTTAATTCTTTCATGGATTTTTGTGCTTCCTCTTTAAGAGCTTTTCCTTGCTTACTTGTGTTGTCCGGTATTTCTTTAAGGGAGTTATTTGTGTCCTTCTTAAAGTCCTCCATCATTATCATAAAATGTGATTTTAAATCTAAATCTTGATTTTCGTGTGTGATGGGGTAGCCAGAACTTGCTGTGGTGATAGAACTGAGTCCTGATGATACCAAATAGCCTTGGTGTCTGTTGCTTAGGTTCTTGTGCTTGCCTCTTCCCATCTGATTATCTCTGGTGTTAGTTGGTCTTGTTGTCTCTGATTGGATCTTTTTCCTCATGTTGGTTTGTGAACCTGGGATCTTAGGAGTTAGAGCACTGCTGGGTGGTCAGAACTCTCTGGGATGGGGGGTTCGGATTTGGGTTTGGATGGCTGTGGAACAGTCTTAGGTCTGGGCACAGATGGAGACCAGAAGGATCCTTTCCCAGGCTTCTTTGTGGTGGTACCTGTGCACAGTGTGCTCCTGGCAGGTCCCTCTTTGGACAGTTATTGGAGAGAAAGTGGGGTCTCATATGTGGGTTTAGGAGTGAGAGTATTCCAGGGAGAATTCCTCTCTCCAGGCAGAATTTGGGTACCCAGATACCATTTTCAACGTTATTCAAAACCAGAATTAAATGTTTTTCTTTTAAATACTTATTTTATTATTTCTTTATATTTCCATACAAGAATAGTCTATTTACATCATTCCAACCCCATTATTTCTCTCATCTCGTTCTTCCTATGTCTTCCCAACACCCCTCAAATTCATGTCTGTCTGTCTATCTGCCTATCTATCTATCTATCTATCTATCTATCTATCTATCTATCTATCATCTACTGCTGAGCCTTTTACTGCTTGTCATATGCATATTTGTGTAGGACTGAGCACTGGAGACTAAATAGCTTTCCAAGGCCCCATTCCTGGTGAAGATTCTTCTCCTATCAGCCATTAAGGGCCCATAGACAGAATCTCATGAGACTTTCTCTGTCCATCTTGGCCTGCCAACTGGTGCTTGCTCAGGTGGTATTCACAAGACTTTCCTGGTGGGCAGAATTTTATGCCATGGATAGATCTGGGGACTGCAAGGGGGAATGACAACTAGATAGGTTTCAGGGTAGTCACCAGACTAGGTTGGTTCATAGTTTGTGTGACTAGGGATTGACCTGGTAATTAGGGAGGGTGCCAGCTAGACAGGGTTCAGGATACACACCAAACCAGCCTGCACAGGAGTTCGGAGCTTTAATAGTTTTATCAATACTCAATAGTTATTTCCTTTTACAAACATTTTGATATAATGTTATTTTGTAAATAAATTGCTCATAATATTTCTTTTCAGGCCACAGTGCTTTATTAATTAAAAATAATAAATAATAAATTATTTAATAATTTATTAACACTTATAATAATAGTATTCATACCAGAGCCATATTTGCCATAATCATTTTGGTTAGCATACCTTCTGCTTCACTCTCAGAATTTACCTAGAAGGAGATTCTGCACTTCCAGAGTCTTTTAAGGTTTGGGTAGCCACCTGGACCTACCTTCTGTTAACTAAGTATATCACAGCTGCCACGGGCACATCATTCTTCCACCTTTTGCTTCGTGTAAACTGGAGCTTCTTCTGGGTTCCTCTGTGATCAGTCATCACATGTGAAGACAGATGCATGTCTATGATTAAAATCCTCCTTCCCCAACACAATCCAGCAGCATCTGCTCTGTGCATCATCATTCGCCAAATTTGATTGATTTTGTGACCTTCAGATTGGTAGAAAGAAGGAGAATGAGTGAATGAGAAAAATGTTTATTTGGACTCCATTATTAATAGGGGTGCGAAAATAAGTAAAGACATGCACTAAGTTATCCTATTTACTACACATTTTTATATTTAACATTTACAATTCAGAACATTAAATGTATAAAATTGAAAGAATGATTTTTATTTTGCATAAATTATAGTCCAGATTATTATGTTCTTTACACATATCACTTATAAACTGGACCTATGTAAGACTGAGACAAAGTAATAATAATAATGTGTTATTAAAGTGTTTCTCTTTATTTATTTATTTATTTTTTATTTTTTATTTATTTATTTATTTTTTTATTAACTTGAGTATTTCTTATATACATTTCGAGTGTTATTCCCTTTCCCGGTTTCTGGGCAAACATCCCCCTAATCCCTCCCCCTCCCCTTCGTTATGGGTGTTCCCCTCCCCATCCTTCCCCCATTGCCGCCCTCCCCCCAACAATCTAGTTCACTGGGGGTTCAGTCTTAGCAGGACCCAGGGCTTCCCCTTCCACTGGTGCTCTTACTAGGATATTCATTGCTACCTATGAGGTCAGAGTCCAGGGTCAGTCCATGTATATTCTTTAGGTAGTGGCTTAGTCCCTGGAAGCTCTGGTTGCTTGGCATTGTTGAACATATGGGGTCTCGAGCCCCTTCAAGCTCTTCCAGTTCTTTCTCTGATTCCTTCAACGGGGGTCCTATTCTCAGTTCAGTGGTTTGCTGCTGGCATTTGCCTCTGTATTTGCTGTATTCTGGCGGTGTCTCTCAGGAGTGATCTACATCCTGCTCCTGTCGGTCTGCACTTCTTTGCTTCATCCATCTTGTCTAATTGGGTGGCTGTATATGTATGGGCCACATGTGGGGCAAGCTCTGAATGGGTGTTCCTTCTGTTTCTGTTTTAATCTTTGCCTCTCTATTCCCTGCCACGGGTATTCTTTTTCCCCTTTTAAAGAAGGAGTGAAGCATTCACATTTTGATCATCCATCTTGAGTTTCATTTGTTCTAGGAATCTAGGGTAATTCAAGCATTTGGGCTAATAGCCACTTATCAATGAGTGCATACCATTTGTGTTTTTCTGTGATTGGGTTACCTCACTTAGGATGATATTTTCCAGTTCTAACCATTTGCCTCTTTAGGTAATCTGTGGTGATACATCATTATGAACATAACTCTTACTTGCTATAAAAATATTTCTTATATTCAGAGAGATAGTTGGGGTTTTTGCTGAAACTGAAATTCCAGTTAATAACACACACATCTTAAGGTGACTTAAGTCCAACTTTCTATTGTAGACTGTGCAGCTCACCAGTGTGAAGCAAGGTTTGTGATCGAAGCACACAGTGCAATGGGCTGTGGAGTGTGGCAGTGAACATGGGTGGTACTTATATACACAGCAGACAAAGGTTTGAATGGGAAATCACCACACTGTAGAGTTTGTGTAGTCTGTTGGGGCACAGGTCGACAGTCTGGGAGGGCAGGGGATTCTGTGTTGACATTCTAGATCTTTTTTTCATTGAAGCAGCCAAGTAAGCCTCTAATCCCAAAGGACACAGAATTCGGGCACACATCAGCATCCTTTCCTGTTTTTCCAATGTTCAGCTCAGAACTCCGGTCCTGAATAAGAACCATGACAGAAGAACATTAGGAGTATAGAAACTGTTTGTGGTGATCAGTATTCATGTGCATGGCCGTTTGATCAGCACAGCACATTAAGCAGAGGAACAATCTTAAAACGAGAAAGCTAATAAATGACTATCTTTCCTTTCCACCAGACCTAACAGGTTTTAATGAAGGACTAGTATTGATAACATGGAGGATGAAACTCTTCTACCAAGAAGGAGACAATTGTTCTTCCTTTCTGTATTGTATTTGTAGTTTGCCTTGCGCTCTGTGGGGCATGCTGGAGTCCTGTTACTGCAGGCAGTTAATAAGTTGTAAATTCTTTTATTCAACAATGTATATCTTATAATGTGAAAATGTTTGGAACTTACTTGTGAAACCAATGTCCCTGAGTTGGTTTTGTTATGGTCATGCATCATTGAATTTAGACACTTATTTTAGTTGTATAAGACTGAAATAGAATAATTCCGTTTTATTGAATGCAACACTATGCAAATAAAAACCAATATAACAAAACTATAACTATTTCTGGTGTCTACTGTGTTTCAGTCTAGGTAAAGGAAAATAAAGTGACTGAACAACCCAGCTGAGAAGGCTAATCTTGACCAGCAGAGGGCAGCTGCATCTTACATGGCCAGTTCAGAGGATCATCATGTGGCATTCTCCACACTGCTTAACCACTTTACTTCTTTGCATTAAACACCGTTAACTTTTCTCAAACTCTTTCTACTTAGAGACTTAAATAAGATCCTTATTCAAAGTTTAAAAGCACTTTCGTTTACTAATTTGTACGTTTTCTTTTTCTACAATATATTTAATATTATCCTTAAAAATACCTTGGCATTGAGCGAGAGAGGGAGAGAGAGAGACAGAGACAGAGACAGAGAGACAGAGACAGAGACAGAGAGACAGAGACAGAGACAGAGGGGGGCTGGATACTTGATTCTACTTTGCATATTAACAGCAAATGAATTTTTTACATCATTATGTACATATCTAATAATTGAGGTGTAATATGGAAAAATATCTAAGAAGTTTGTTGTTACTGTTTCTGCATCCATTGAGAAGTGAAGAGGTGTTGAGAGAGAACTGGCCACTGAACTGGCTGTCTGGAGTTCCTGGTTGGACAGGATCTCTGTAGAATGCAACTCTCCACGCAATGGTTTCTACATAGAAATCTCATTACACTCTAAAGCAGACAAGGGGGCAAAACAAGTTGGTGGAAAAGCAATGCTGGTCAAATGATATGGACAGGACCAGAGGTCCAACACCGTTCCCTACACTGCTGAAATAATGCACACGAAGTCAAGAAACCCACAGCAAGTGAAATCAAGGGATAAGCAACTGCAGAAATCTATGACTTTCCATGAGCATATACAAGCTGAGGGAGTTTAAGAGATGACTCTAAAATAAGTAGTTAAAAGCTGAAATCAATAACATAAAATTGTACTTTAGATTTAATGAGAGATGCTGGTTCTAAGAAGAAAGCTAAGAATAAGAATTACAGTACACACACTGGACAAAGTTGGTAGAGCCTTCAAAAGGCCCACCCCTATCAATAAACCTTCTCCACTCAGCCCTGGTCTTCTGTAGGCTGCTAAAACATACCGCCACACTCTAAGAAACAATTTTCCAAACTGCAGGGAACATTCAGGTAGAGATTTCTAAAATATTTGACAGAATACAAAGACGCTATAGCAGTGATTATTTGCCACTGATAATGTCTGACTGTAATATGTCCTCAGTTCATTTTATCTATGGTCACTGCTATTAACGTATGCTTATTTTGCATATGGGTCTGAAGAGAACATTCCAGACCCAAAATACAGTACAAATAATAACATTGGTTTGATGAGACCAAATACATCTATAAAACAGTAATGGATGCCCAATAAGTAGAATGATATGTACTATAACAAAAGAAAGATTTCATTGCCTCATTTTGATACCCAAATACTGATTTTCTATGCTGTTGGAGATACACATAAATGACCTAAACACTTTCAATATGTGTGTAGTGAAACAACATATATTCCCCATAATATGTATGCATGTATGTATGTATGTACGTATGATTCATTGGTGCACAGAAATATTTACAGTATTTTTTATTCAGCGATATGGGTGATAGTATGTTAACATGTTAAAGGAAAATTCATTTGTGTCTCCTCCCCCCACATGTATGTATATACTCAGTATATTTAGGCTCCACAGAGCAATAGGAGTGCACTTTATTGATTTCATGAACATAATTAGCAACTTTCTACTTTAATATAGTTACATTAAATCAAATCAGTATAAAATGAATCACTATCATTAATAATGAGTAATATATATTAAAAGTGATATAAATCGAAAGTTTAGTTCTTCACTTTGTGCCATAAATCCATGACAATTTTAGTTTTATTGAAAAATCCCTAATTACAACATAATATCACATTCTATTTACATTGGATACACTGTGATACAGTTTTCAGTTTTCTACATTAAAATAATAGGAAAATAAAAATAATTTAATTTGGTGCAATAGAAACGCACAACTTTAGAACTAAGCATACATGTCTCCCATGACGAAACTCTTGTATGTGATAGTGCAGCTCTGGAAGGAACTGGAAGGTCAAGAAAAGCTGTGTGAGGCACATTCTCACCTGGATGCCTTTTTCTTCTGGTTCTGACTTCTTGGTTCAGTGACAGCACAGTTTGTCTACTGTGGTGCTCAGTTTTCTTCATGTTCAAGAAACAAATCTGAATGAACTACGACCATTCTACAGACTTTCCATTTAGCTGGCTAGGCCTGAATTGGGGAATATCGGCTTCTTCCTCGATTGTGTGTAGGCAAATGGAAATACCACTTTATAAACACATTGGGATCTTAATGCTGGAAAGTTCAAAACAGCACTTTTAGCTAAGAATTCTTAAAGAGCTTTGGTCCTTAAAGAGTTGTATTTCCCATTTTCAAATACACAATTTCATTCAATCTTCCAGAAATTCCATGAAAAAATTACAGTATAAAACCTATTTGTAGCTCAAAATGTTGTAGGCCACAGTGTTTAAATGTCAGGACCATAATTCAAATACAAGTTTGCCTGAAAACTTGAGTGTGATTCTGAGCCAGTCCACCATGTCCTTGGGAGATGGTTCTGTGGATGTTGCTTGACTAAAGATAAATTAGCTGAATCTACTTCAGCAGATCTCTCACTAGCCTAACAGTGTTGTGTTGCCTTAAGTATCTTAAAAATGCAAGTTGACCCCAGTTAAATTTACTCCCCTCAAAAGAGCTTCTGTCTATATTTTTTATTCCAAGTAGATTTTTCTAAAAAAAATTAGTACTGACAGAGGAGGATTAGAAGTATTTCTATGGGTTGTAAACCCATAAGAAGAGTAATATCAACTAACCACACACATACCCCCAACCCCCAGAGCTCCCAGGGAGTAAAGAGTAGACCTGGAGGGACCCACGGCTCCAGCCACAGAGGATATCAGTGGGAGGAGAAGCCCTTGGCCCTGGGAAGACTTGATGTCCCAGTGTAGGGGAATGCTAGATCCATGACGCAGGAGTGGTAGGGGAGCACCCTCATAGAAGCAGGGAGAGGGATGATGGGATAATGGGTTTCTGGAGGGGAAACCTGGAAGCAGATAACATTTGAAATGTAAATAAATAAAAATATCCATTTTTTAAAAGGAAGGAAGGAAGGAAATGAAGGAAGAAAGAAAGAAAGAAAGAAAGAAAGAAAGAGAGGAAGGAAAGAAGGAAGGAAGGAAGGAAGAAAGAAGGAAAGAAAGAAAGGAAGAAAGAAAGAAAGAAAGAAAGAAAGAAAGAAAGAAAGAAAGGAAGAAAGGAAGAAAGGAAGGAAGAAAGAAAGAAAAAAGGTCTGGCAAGTTCCAACTTCTTGTCTGAGAATTTGCTCAAGTTCTTCCAACTTGAGTCAGATTTGGGGTATGCACTGGGCATGGGAGGCAGTATGTTCTTCTTAGGCAACAGAGGGAGAGCACAGAGCACTTCCTGTCTCTTCAGACTTCAACACTTAATTGTTCAGCCAATGTTCCTCTTTCCCATATTGAAATATCATGTGTGGTTTCTCTTTTCCAAAGCAAACTTAAAATCATCTTAATATTTGAACTGTTTGATAAGTGAGATGAGGTAATTCTATTGCCTTTTATAAAAGACAAATTGGGACATTAAGATAAATATTATCTCAAATGATTACAGTTTATCACTCTGATCAGAATAAGCAGATAGTTAAGGCTGTCAGTTCAACAATTACTCATGTCTTGGGTTGTGTTGTACTCTCTGTAGGCCACAGAAAGTTCACAAGCAGCAGAAAACCCAAAGCTCATTCCTGGTCTCAATATGTTTCCAACTTTTTGACATTTATGGTTAAACTTGAATGCTCTCTAACCCTTAGACTTCTGAAAAAAAATGTGGATGAAATCTCTTTTCATCTGTTTCTCTCTATACATTAGCTTAAAATTTTCAGATGGCTTCTATTGACCTGTGATGTAAACTATGAGTTACCTCAATGAAAATGCAGTGCTTCGCTAAATTTTTGTCAGATTCTGTCCTAACAGAGGATTAGCATTCTCAGTTCTTCTAGCCCCATTGGCTGCCATTCCTCCTACTTATTCAGACACAGTTCCTTTGTGCACTCCCTTTCTGTCTTGTTAATCTTCTGTGAATGGGGTGGGAGGGGAGCCATAAAACATCTTTCTACTGAATACTTAACAAAGTTGTTCAACTTATGGTTATAGCACTCTGACCATTGAAATGTCTTCTCCCAACCTCCAGGGTATTCTGGTTGAAATAAACTTGCAAATAAATTCCTCAAGTCTACATTGTTTCTCAGGTTAACATAATATCATAACAATTTAGAACTTCTCTATATCTCTTCCAGAGAAATTCTTCTTATCTTTAAAACATAATATCATTTTTTAATTCTATTTGAAAGTCTGGATAGGCATGTCACAGTTTTTATAAATAAAACTAACCCTAAACTTTGCACATTTCTTCCATAATTATTGAAATAAGATAAATGTTTGCTATGTATGGAATCTTCACTTTTGGTAAATATGTTATAGGCACTAGAGTTACTTGAGAATCTCTTAAACCCAACTTCCCTCACTTGTACTAATCCATAGAAAATATATCATGACCTCTGTTCATGGTATCATTTTATAAAACTGAAACCAAGGACTTCGGAAATTCTTTAAATCAAATGTTCTATACAAGAGATTTCAATGAGTTATGATTTTGATATTTGCATGCACACACACACACACACACACACACACACACACACACACACAAACACATGTGCTACCTGGCAAAGAATAACCTCAAATCTGAGCTCAGTGCTTCATGAAACATTCATGGGACGTAGGCTGCGAGATTTGCATAGGGCAAAGTATAAATGTGTGTTCAAAATCAAGGCTACATTCAAAGTTACCAAGTGTCAAAAAATGGAGATGCGGTAAGTCAATAAGGCCCCATGGGTTGATGTTCATAGGATTAGGAGATATAGACAATTCTATTATTTTCTTAAAAAAAAAAAAAGAAAGCATTGGATAGGCAAAGTCTCCGGTGTAGGGCTGGGGTTCCTTCAAATTTTTTGACCCAGAATTGTTCCTGACTAAAAGAAACGCAGGGACAAAAAAGGAGCAGTTCTTGAAGAAAGGTCATCCAGTGACTGGCCCACCTTGGGAGCAATCCAAAGGGTGGGCACCAAACCCTGTTACTGATGCCTTGTTGTACACAGGGCCTGAGCGTGGCTGTCCTCTGGGACAGATATATATACATACAGCCAACAATTGAACTGAAGTCAGGAACCTTTGTGGAAGAGTTAGGGAAGAATTGAAGGTGCTGAAGGGGTTATCTCATAGAAAGACCAACATTATCAAGTACCCCAATACCTGGGAACTCACAGAGACTAAGTTGACTCACTCGACAACTAAGGAACATACATGGTCTGGTGCAAAGGCCCCTGAAACAAATGTCGCAGAGGACTGCTTTGTCTGACCTCCGTGGGAGAGGATGTACCTAATTCTGTAGAGACTTGGTGATTCGAGATGTGTTGCCCCAGAGAAGGGGGATGCTGGGGTGGTGAGGTGGGAGTGTGGTAGGCAGGTGAGGGGTGGGTGGGGGTTGGGGGAACATCCTCAAAGGGAAAGAGAATGAGGGATGGTATGAAAAACTCTGGGTGTGGACTAGGAAGAATTTCTAAAAGGACTGTGTTTTATTTCTAAAAACTATGGTATTTAAGGAAGAAAACTGACTGTCACACAGAGGTGAATTTGTAATAACTAGACTTTTTAAAATCTAGAAATAAAAATGCAGACACATTCTTCTTATCTGGATCGAACCTGCCAGAGCCAGAACTACCTGCCAGTGGCTGTGACATAGACTCTTAAACATATGGAAGCTGTTTCTTTTACAGCACAAACACCACCAAAAATATCAGTGTACATACTGCTTGAAGTATTAGACTGGCTTTTATCTTTTAAAAGGTTTAAATACCAAAAGCAAAAAGAAAAAAGGATAACACTGTATGAAGACAGATGAGGCAGCACACCTGTGACATTTGTGGGTCTTTTTAAATCTAAGTAAAGGTAAGCCTTAGGCAAGGAATCTTCACTCTGATCTTATTACCAAATTATGTGAAGAATGGGGAAGTCTTCACTTCAGAGTTCCAGATTTCCTGTCTGAAACAACTCTAAAAGCACCTATCCTAAAGGTCAAAGAACTCAGTCATGCTTTAGGGTTTCCTCTTAGTTGATGCAAAACTTAACACTTCAGAGTAGGAAGTTGTGGCGAGCGGGTGTGGCGGCAGTCCCAAGATGGCCCCAGCGAACTGCAGCTAAGTCTCATCACTAGCACCTGACTTCCTCACACACCAGAAGCTAGCCACATCCATTGTGAGAGCTGTGCAGGCATACAAGGACGCAAGATCAGGTTATGTGACATGGACCTATGAACTGAGATTACGCAGACTGGACTGAAGAGGCAGAGTTGAGGGAGGATATAAGGGAGTGTGCTTGGGGGCTAAAGGGGGAGAGAGAAGAAAAGAAAAGAAAGATTCCTGCTTGCATGCTGTAAGGTTCCTGAGTAAACTGCTTTGAGATGAACTCTGTGTCATTGCTCTTTTCTGCGAGTTGGAGACAGAAGGAACAGAAGTGTAGAAGTGTACAAGTATTCCATTACTCATGGTGAACCAGACAGATGCATCACTGTGTAAAATCCCTTGCAGCTAAGACTGACAAACTAGGGAGCACCCTAGGCCCACATGATGGAAGGAGAGAATTAGCTAAGTTAGTACACACAGATAATTAAGTGTAATATAATTTATAAGTAAATAATTTGTGTTTTTCTTTCATGAGTATAGTACATGTTTCTCTTTTTTTTTTTTTTTTTTTTTTTTGTAAGCTCAGTGAGACCAACTTGTGTTACTGAAATACATTTAGGTGTTGGCCAACTGAAAGAGTGTGATAACTCCTTAACTAGGGGGTTGGACTTCATGTCCACTTTCACCTAAATCTTTACATGTCTGGCTTGGACTTGCACAAGTTTTGTGCATATTGTCACAGCAGCTGCAATTTAACATATGCAATTTCTTGTTTAGTCAGAAAAACATTTGTATCCTTGGATTCATCCACTGCTTCTGGCTCTTATCAGCTTATTGACTGCATTTCCTCAATAAACCCCAAGTCTTGGGGGCAGAGGTATGATCAAAATGTGCCACTCTCGAGCTTCTTGTTTTCTGCAGCTTAATCAGTTGTTGGCCTCTGGATTAGTCATTATCTACTGCCAGAAGAAGCTTCTCTGAAGAGGGATGAGAGATTCACTAATACATGGACATAGCACTAACTCAGTAGGAATCTAGTTAATAAGCCATTGGTAGTAGGGTCTCCAATGACCTATCTAGTCTCAAGTTCTGGGGCCCACTGACAGTTAGGCTTGCATTTCATTTATAGAATAGAACTTAAATCTGATCAGCACATAGATGGTTGCTCCCCTAACATTTGTTCTATTACTGTGCCAATAGACATTTTTTTTCAAAGCCAGTTGTTATTGTAGTTTTCGGTCTTCTCTGCTAGGTAATATTGATGATCACCTTTCTCCTGTGGTTTTTTGCATGGCTTCTCCAGAGTTATGGAAGGTAACATGTAGGGAGGAAGTTTCCATGTCAATATCACCTTGATTCTTCCTGCTCTATGACTCAACTATGCAGGTTTACAGCAACAAGGTCTTACCATTGCTTTCCGGAGGACACTGAATGGCAATGTCAAAGCCTATAATGTTTGTCTATGAGACCCTTGTGATCATAATACTAGAGTGAATATCCCAGTCCTAATACAGTTTTCTTCCTCCTCTCTCTCTCTCTCTCTCTCTCTCTCTCTCTCTCTCTCTCTCTTTATTTATTTCTCTTCCTTCCTTCCTTCTTTTCTTTCTTTCTTTCTTTCTTTCTTTCTTTCTTTCTTTCTTTCTTTCTTTCTTTCTTTCTTTCTTCTTGATGTGTATTACGCTGTCCAGGCATGGTACCGACTTATAGTGTTACTACATTCAAGTTTTTGTACACACAACACACACACAGACACACACACACACACACACGGCCTTTAGAATTTTTTATCCCTCCCCATTCTTCCTCTTTTGCCCTGCCTTTCTACCATCTAACTCCTTTAACAATTCCAGGTCCATTATTTTTGTTTACTCTAATGTATCTAATATACCTCTGAATTCTATCTCCTTTTCCTTTAGCTCCTTCACTAATATGGGCCTTTATTGGCTTCTTTTTTCTTTTTGTCTTTTTTTTACAAGTGTCTCTATGAGAGAAAACATGTGGCATTTTCTTTTTGGATCTGGTATATCTCATGTGGTATACCAGATATTTTTCAACTCAATTCATTTATCCTAATTTCATAATTACATACATAATTACATTCTTCTTGACAGAAATCACTTTTTCCATTGTGAAAATATACCCCATTATTATTATCTATCCCTTAGTAAGTGGTCATTTAAGCTATGTCCATTCCTGGATATTGTGACTAGAACTGCGATAATATTGCGGAGCTTCTCTCTTTAGTAAGGTATAAGATTCTTGGAGTAGATATTCAGGAATTATATAGCTAGACCAAGTGGTATATATATTTTTTTACTTCTTTGAGGAATCCTCATACTGATTTCAATAGTGGTGGCTGCATGGGTCCTTTCCAACAGCACTGAATAATTATGCCTCTTTCCCCATATACTCATATACCAACATGTTTCCCTTCCTCCTCTCTTATCCATTCTGGTTGAAGTAAGATTAAATTTTAAAGTGTTGATTTGTATTCCCCTGATTGATAAGTGTTGAAAAAATTAAAAACTGTTAGCAATTTTAGTAAATATTTTGAAAACTCTCAATTTAGTCCCTTGCCACAATTTTTAAAGTAATATTTTATTAATTATCTTTTAATTTTATACAATATATTCTGATCAATTTTAATTTAATTTTTTGAGATTATAATATATCATTTTCTCGTTTCCTTTCTTGCTTCCACAACCAACTGTATAATCTTCCTCCTTTTTCTACAAATATAGGCTCTTCTTCTGTCAATAATTACACACACACACACACACACACACACACACACACACATACACACACTTGCATGCACACATACAGACATACACACATACACAACACACAGAAAAACACGCCCAATGACACAGAGAGAGATCATAAATACATAAATGCAACCAACTCAAGTCTGTATGTGCTTGTATGAATGTGTTCATGTTTTCAGGGATGGCTCTATGTTATTGAATAACCAGTTTCTAACTGGGTTTTTTTAATGATTTTTTTGTATTCTTTCTATATTCCAGATGTCTACCCTCTGTCAGATGTACCGCTGGTAAAGATGTTGCCCATGCCTCTTCATTCTCACGATGGGGTCCTTTGCTATACAGCCTTTACTGTTTTATGCGGTCCCATTTTATGTGACCCCCACTCTGTTCTCAACTCTTCTGTGGCTCCCATTGGTGCCTGGATGTCCAAGAGTCTGAGAACTCCGTGGCCCTGGCCTTGTGGCAGAGCCCTGAACAAGCTCTGGCTTCCCCAAAACTCGGACAGCACTTTTTCTACCCTGGAGCGGTCCAGCCCGGAGAGGGTGGGATAAAGTCAATAAAACTGCCCATGTTCCACCTCCCCAAGAGTCCATGCCCAGATTCTAATTGGATACAGACCCACAATATCTGTATCTCTTATAATATTTCTGATAACATGTTTTAAAAATTTCACTGAACTTTAGATGTGAGTTGTTTTGTGCATGTATCTATTGTGCCTGTGGTCCATAATTCTGTACTTTGGTTGGTCGTGGTTTTTGGTAATGATTATCCATCTATGGCAAAGGGCAGTTTTCTTGATAAAATATGGGGACTACATGTATCTGTTGATATAAGTTCAAGTGTTTAGAATACATTTAAGGATTATGCAGTTTTAGTATAGTGACTGTAGCTACTCCTCTGAGATCCATGAGTTTACTATCCCTGGTTAGTTGGTTGGCTAGGATTCCAATACCAGTTGCAGTTTCCCTCCTGTTGCGGAAGCCTTAAACCCAATTAAAAAGGTTTGGTGACCAACAAGACATACATATTAATGCTGCACCCTCAAGGTTATCATGTCTAGCTGTTGGTTGTGCTTCATAGGTGTCCTAGCTTTGCAAGCTCATCTGGAAGCACCTTGAGTTATCATAAAATCCAGTCCTCAGAGAGGAGGCATTCTTGTCAGATCAAGCTAAAGAATGCTGAGAGAGGAGAAATATTCTTTCCCAGGGAAATATCCTATGGATTATACAACACAAAGAGATCACCCTGGAAAACACAAAGAAACATTGTGAATTAAACAGTTGTATTTAAACATTTAGGAATCCATCACACACACACACACACACACACACACACACACACACATATATGAAATTATAGAATGAATGACTGATTATTTCTAGAGTAGAACATATCTTTATTTTGAACATTATGTATTAAAAATAACATATGTGTTTTCCATGAATTTGTAAAATAACTATATATGTGTGTATATGTAGCATTACATGTACGTATTAGTCTTAAATTTTTAATATAGAGGTAATAATTTAGTTTGTTTTTACCATTACTTTACTATTTGAGATTGGACAAATCTGACAATAAGAAGATGAAGAGAGTTGAAAGTTTTGTGGGTGTTTGGTGCTTCCACTGTTTCAGTGGGTTCCTACAGGAGGTAGCCTCTTCAAGTTCCATATCCCCCAATGAAAGGAATTACAGGTAAGATATCCTCCTTTGATTCTTGGGTGCCTTTCTTATCCCAGGTCTCTGTCTCATCCTGGAGATGCCCCCACACACCACCTCACCTTCGTCAGTTGTAGATTTCCATTCATTTTCATGGCTATCTGGCCATCTGTCTTGTCCTTCCCCACACCTGATCCTGAACCCACCCATTCTCCTCTCCATTCTTTTCCCTCCCAGGTCCCTCCTTCCATCTACCCCTTATGACTATTTAGCCTCCCCAAATTTATCCTATTTATAAGAACTGTGGGCTTGGGGGATGGAGGAAAGACCGGAAACGGTCAACTAAAATCCAGCCTATCTTGAGACCCATCCCATGGGCAGGCACCAATTCCCAACATTATTAAAAATAGTATGTTATATTTGCAGATAGAAGAAAATGTTGTCCTCAGAGAGGTTCAACCCATCTTAGGATGTGATGGAAAGGAGGATTTGTGTGGAGATTCAAGTTCAGGATAAGCCAGATCTCAGAGTCCTAGGAGAAGAAAGATGTAAAACAAAGTTCATTCTTGAACTGTATTCTTACTGACCGTTGGAAGAGACCATCAAGCCAATCATTTATTAGGCAAAGAAATGCAATTTGGCAGGGTAGAATGAGCTTGTCACAGGTATTAAACACAGTACTACCCAAGCTTTACAAAGCAGTGTCCTTTTATTCTGTGCCATGTTCAGGAATACATAAAGGTGAAGAAATATTTTTTCATGTTTTTTGTTTGCACGATTACATGTATTAGGTCACATTCCACATAGTCCATAGTGTAACAGAATTTTCAACATATTGATATGAGGAAGAAAATATTTGTTATCTTTATCAGTTGCTTTGGAAGTTTACAGTGTTCTTTGGTACGTATAAAACATTGTGCCTTTTCTATGCTGAGGCCAGAGACTGTCTTCCCTTCGACTCACTTAAAGGGAAATTTGGCTATTGTGATTCTGACTTACTTCAAATGTTCAAGAAAGTGAACAAAAATAATCTGTAAGGACTGTACACAAATTCCTCCTTATAACTGGTTAAAGCTGCCTGATGGAATGTCTACTTCCTTAGTCATGTGTCAGTGGAAACAGTCACTTTTTGAGATGTGTTCCTAAGGCTAGAAATCCTCACCAACAGTGTTAGATAAAAAAAGATGAAATTTCTAAAAGGTGTTTGTTTATTTCTTAAACAACTGTGATAGCTTATTTGACTATGGGACATTGTGCAATGGTTGCTTTATACATTCAATAAACAACTTGAAACTTTTAAAGAGATTATTCCAAGTCTCCATGAATTAAAGTTCTCTTCCAGGTAGAGTTGAAAATCTAAACCATTCCATTATGCTTTGTGAGAAGATGCAGTGTTTCCACAGCTCTAACTTCATAGCTCAGTTCCATGGTAATCATATTAAATATTTAGAGAAAGAAGTCAAATGAACTCCCTAAATAACCCTCTATAAATATTTCCTTATCATGTATTTTGAAAAATATGGGTCTAAGGGAATTAATTCAAAGTTATATGCCTCTGTCATGTTCAAAGTTGTCCAAGAACTTGCTCAAGTTCTTCCATACTTGAGCCAAATTTGGGGGTTAGCACTGGGCAGGGGAGGCAGTATGTGCTCACTAGGGACTAGAGGGAACACGAAGCACTTCCCAGCTCCTCATACCTCAATGCTCACTTCTTCAGCCAATGTTTCTCTTACAAATGTTGAAATAGCATATGTGATTTCTCTATTGACAAGAAAACTTAGAAATATATAAATATTTGTAATATTCTGCTATATACAACATAAGGGTATTACTAATATAATTAGCTAATATAATTATACCATGTCACTCAGCTGAAGATATGCAGACTGACAAGATCATTAGTCAGCAATCAATAATTTTCCCTTTTTGTTTTGCACGTACCAAAGAACACTGTAAACTTCCAACGCAACGGATAAAGATAACGAATATTTTCTTCCTCATATCAATATGTTGAAAATTCTGTTACACTATGGACAATATTGAATGTGGCCTAATACATGTAATTCTGCAAACAAAACACAAAAAATATTTCTTCACCTTTGTGTATTCCCCGAACATGGCACAGAATAAAAGGACACTGCTTTGTAAAGCTTGGGTAATACTGTGTTTAATACCTATGACAAGCTCATTCTACCCTGCCAAATTGCATTTCTTTGCCTAGTAAATGATTGGCTTGATGGTCTGTTCCAATGGTCAGTATGAATAGAGTTCAAGAATGAACTTTGTTTTACTTCTTTCTTCTCCCAGGACTCTGAGGTCTGGCTCATTCTCAACTTGAATCTCTGCACAAATCCTCCTTTGCACCATATTCTAAGAAGAAGCCTTATGGTGTACCATCCTAGGCCTATTAACCCAGTAGGCAACCTTCCCCATGATTTCCCCAGATATGCTTCCTTGTTTATGCCTCTGTACAATGGGAACAAGAAAGCTATACAGCACCTTTCTACACATCTCTTAAGGTACTTAACTTTCACTTAGAATATTTTTTGTTTTGAAAAGTTATACTTCCTTTTATTTAAATATTCTCAACTCAGGTTCTTTCAATGGGTATTTATTTACATACATACCCCTTCTTATGACATGCCTACTTTATTCTAAAGATTTCACTCTACATATTACAACTAGTAGTAACATTCAACACATCATTCCCAGAAATGTTACCTATATCCTTTGATATAATATCCAGCCTTCCTATGCCCATTCCTGAAACTTCAAGGAAGTATTTACTAATTCCTATGTACAATACTTGTTTTAATTAATCTTCCCATTAATGCAATACCCTACTCTGGAAAAAGAACCATAAGGAAGCAGTGGCTTTGATTTATAGTTTTAAAGGACACATGGGTCACATTATAACAGAAAAATACTTTTGTTATTCTTACTGTCCTATGGAATTATCTTTTTTTCTTTATGGGTGCAAAGAGACATAGTTTATTGTTTGAACATGCCCTGGTTTTAATTTTTCTACTTTTATCAACCCATAGAACATATGTCACTACATGTGCTTTTAAATTGTCTAAAACTATATTTTATGTATAGCAATACACCATTCATATTAACTAAAACCATTGTTTGTTTTAAATGCAAGGAAATAGTGAAAACTTTAACTGTTTTAGCTCCTGAGCAACTGTCGCAGACACATGGTATTTTTTGTTAATAAGCTGCAAGCCTAAACTGGGCAGGTTCTGAGCTATTCTAACTTTCTAAGCTATCTACATCCCAAACTATAGGTCCCCAAGTTTTTTTGCAGTTTGAGTCTCCCCGTGGCTTGCTCTGCTTCCTGTGTATCCTCATGTATGTCACTTGGTGACCAGTTCCGCCTGAGTCCTCCTGGACCCTCTGCCTCATAGCCATTTCTTCTTTTCACTCCTCATAGTTGTCATCTTTATTTCATTGAAGATAATCCTGTTCCTGCTCCCTGCCCTCCTCCTCCTCTTCCTCCTCCTCTTCCTCCTCCTCTTCCTCTTCTTCTTCCTCCTCCTCCTTCTTCACCAACTCCCTCTCTCCCTTTTTCTCTCCTTCTCTCCCCCCTCATCTCCCCAGGATTCTCCAACTCCAACTAGAAAGACCCACCTATTTTCTTATGCTCAGTCAATTGGCTGATCAGATCTTTATTAACCAATCAGAAGATGATGGTTGATAATATGTACAAATGTTTACAAACCATTAGAAAAAATGTTACACCAATACAGTTGATGCTTCATAAAAATAACAATTCCTAAGTCTAGCCTGTCTTTGCCAGTCAACCCTTTGCTGGTATAGAAATCAGCATTTGATAAAGACAACCATCTTCACACAGGGCAAAAAAGATTATCCTTATACACTCCCTCCAAAAGAGCATTTTTTCATGTAAGTTACATCCCATATTTAAGTTTTCTACAGAAAAAAATACAAAAACACCACCATTAAATAATAGGAATGTCACTAGTACTCTGCCCCCAAGAGGCAATCCCTTGAAAACGTTTATGCAACTAGAATCATTTATTTTGCACTGTCCTGTTATCTGCAAAAACACCCAGGATCCCCTGATGTCATACCACTGAGGACCTCTCCATTAACTGAATGCCATCTTTAATGTGCTGCTGTATCATTGGAGTAAGGAACATTTTATAGCTAAAATGGCTATCCAGTATAAAATACAGAACCTTCAAAGTCTCTACACTGTATAAATAATAAAAAAAAACAACAAAGGTGTGTTTTCACAAAATGGTTTCAAGTTGGAAGCTGTTCACATCAAGAGAGTCCTCCATATAGCTGAATCATTATCTACTGCCATATGATACAGCGCTTGGTGAAGGATCCTTCCTTTATCTCTGTGCTTGAAGATTCTTCTTCCAGTGCTTTTGCCTTTCCTCAGAAAGGCTTCATTCTCTCCACTCTTACTGAAGACATGGGGGACATTGTCCCTGAGATAGTACTGTGCCCCTCTGAAGGCACTGTATAGGTTTTGTCCCAAACACTCTCAGTTAAACTAATGAAATTTTTAAACAAATCACCAGCTGAAATATCCTGGATTACAATTTTGGAAAACTTTTTTCTGAGGATAAGCTTATACACCTCTCAAACCTAAAGGTTTCTGGGTCACTTCTCTCCTCTCCTCTGCTATACAGTATCTCAATTCCTTGATATTCTACTTTTTTGGTCCACACTTGGTGGCTGGTTGCTTTCCTCACATGCCCTTGTTTGATTTCATCAAATACCTGACCTCTCATCTTCCTGAGGATCAATGGTACCTTCAGGGTTATCAATCCCAACTGATCTGTTCAAGGATATCATTTTACAAAAAAAAAATTCTCATTAATTTCTTTTCGCTCTAAAGTATACTTACTTGTATGGGATTACAAATTTTCACAAAGATGCAAATACTCTGGATTTTTGTTATTGGTGGTGATGTTGTTCATGTACTTTTTTGTTTGGTTGCTTATTTTTGAGATTGTCTGTGCTTCTTCAGTTAAGAGTGCAGTCATCTTTTTCTGGATATTCAAATAAAAAATTTCCAAGTCAGTATTTCTCCTGTAAGAGGTAGGGATGTACTTGGTAAGTTTCCTGGATGATCAGGATCAAAGAATGGTTTGTGAACTCTCTGTATCTTACGATTTGCAGTTCTAGAAACTTTATTTACTTAGTGAATTGAAACCTAATATTTTTGCTTAAAACCTCCCTAGCCTGCAACATCACTTAAGCTATTCTGGATGCGTGGCTTACAAGGAAGACAATAAAGAGACAATGGACTATAAAGTCATCGTTTTGTTCTTTCTGTAGCATTGCTGAGTCTTGTCTATCAAGAAGGTGGGTTTTCTGCATTCCCAATTGGCACTATTAGAGAAACTCTGTATCAAACGGTAGAGATCATAGACCCCTTCCTTCTTTCATAGTCACTTGTCTGAAATTAATTTTGGACATTTGGTGGAGTAATGGATTCCTATGTGATCACTAATATCTAGAGTTGTTTCTTCAGATTTCCAAATTAAAAAGTCTGCCTTCCTTTGCCAGTAGCACTCTGTTAGGAACTAGTCCATTGGCAGCCCAGATACCTGTCTCTGCGTAACTCTTTGGACTTCAGATTACACATTGTTAAAATTTATGGAAACCAACAACCTACCAAAATGAAGAGTTGTGGAGCCGAGCCCTAACCGATACATCTACAGCAGACCTCTACTACCCAAGGCTTAGGAACTATTGCTTAAGAGGTTCAGAAGGATTGTTAAGAGCCAGAGGATCCAGAGATTGCTGTGAGAAAATGTCTCCTAGGGATGTTAGGCTACCCCATAAAGACTCATCAGCAAAATTGTATAAACATAAACTTAATAATAAAAACATGAATAGACATGCAAATGCTGAACCTCAGAGGGTTTAACCCTTTTGTGAGGAACAATAGGCTTTCCTTCTTCTTGAGCTTCATGTAATCTGTGAGTTGTATCATGGGTATTCTGAGCTACCTGCCTAATAGCCACTTATAAGTGAGTGCATATCATGTGTATTCTTTGGGACTGAGTTACCTTGCTCAGGATGATATTTTCTAGTTCCTTCCATTTGCCTGGAAATTTCATGAAGTCTTTGTTTTTAATTGCTGAGTAGCATACCACTGTGTAGATGTACCACATTTTCTGTATCCATTCCTCTTTTGAGGGATATTTGGGTTGTTTTCAACTTCTGGCTATTATAAATAAGGCTGCTATGAACATAGTGGAGCATGTGCCCTTGTTTTATGTTAGAGCATATTTTGTATTATATGCCAAGGAGTGGTATCGCTAGGTGCTCAGGTGGTAAATACTATGTCCAATTTTCCGAGGAACCACCAGATTGATTAGTGTGGTTGTATATCAGCTTACAGTCCCATCAGCGATGGAGGAATGTTCCTCTTTCTCCCTATTCTCGCCAATATCTGCTGTAACCTAAGTTTTAATCTTAGCCATTCTGACTGGTATGAGGTGGAATCTCAGGGTCATTTCGATTTAATTTCCCTGCTGACTAAGGATGTTGAACATTTCTTTAGGTACTTCTCAGCCATTACATACTCCTTAGTTGAGAATTCTTTATTTAGATCTGTACCCCATTTTATAATAAGATTATTTAGAGTCTAGCTTCTTTAGTTCTTTGTATATGTTGGAAATTAGCCCTCTATTGGATGTAGGCTAAAGATCTTTTCCAAATCTTTTGACTGACAGTATTCTTTACCTTATATAAGCTTTGCAATTTTATGAAGTCCCATTTGTCCATGTTGATCTTTGAGCATAAACCATTGGTATTGATTTCAGGAAATTTTCTGCTGTGTCCATGTGTTTAAGGCTCTCCCTGACTTTCTGATCTCTTAGATTCAGTGTATCTGGAAATAATCAGAGGAGAGAAAAGATGGAAGGGTCTTGGGCGAAAGAGAGGGGAAGGATTAGTTATGGGAAGAATGGGTGTGATATCCTGAGGGTTAGGAAATTGAACAGAGATATGGAGCAATGGGAGATGGGGAACTGGGGATAGCCACCAGAAAGTCCCAGATGCCAGGAAAATAAGGAGCTTCCAGGACCCAACTGGGATGAGATTAGCTGAAATACCCAACAAAGGGGAGGCAGAACCTGGAGAGACCATATCCAGAGGTTAGGCAAAGCCCCCAATGGAAGGATGGGGCCACCCACTCATCTCCAAAGTTTTAACACAGACTTGTACCTGTCTAAAAGATATAAGGAGACAAACTGTGGAGCACAAACTAAAGGAAAGGCCATTCAGAGACTATTTCAGATGCCAAAAAGTGCTTGTTGATAGCAGCCTGATATAGCTGACACCTGAGAGGCTCTGCTAGAGCCTGACAAATACAAATGTAGATGCTCACAGCAAACAATTGGACTGAGCATGGGAACTCCAAAGGAAGAGTTAGGAAAAGGACTGAAGGAGCTGACCTTCAGACCTCCAGAGCTCCCAGGAAATAAACCACCATCCAAAGAAAACACATGGAGGGACCCATGGCTCCAGCTACAGATGTAGCAGACGATGGTCTTATCTGGAATCAATGGGAGGGGAGGCCCTTGGTCCCAGTGTAAGGGGATGTCATGGCAGGGAGTAAGGAGGGTGTGTGTGGATGGGTTGGGGAACACCATCATAGAAGAAAGGGAAAGGGTGACAGATAGGGGGTTTTGGGACATGAAACCAGGAAAGGGGACAACATTTGAAATATAAATAAATACAATATCCAATAAAAATTATTTAAAAATGAACTATAGGCAACTAAGGAATGCTGAGACTGGGAGAAATAGGCTTCTCCAGAGAAGAGAGCAGTAATTAGTTATCTAATATAAAATAGTTGGCACTGAAAAATCACATATAGGTAGCATACAGACTGTGCAGGTTGTATTTGCATATTTAGGAACACAAACAGAAATAGGAATATATGCAAATATCTATTCAACAACAATTAATGATAAAGTGGCCATGAATTTGGAAAAATATGGGCCATACATTTTAGTGTTTGAAGGGAGGAAGGGGAAGGAAGAAATGATGCAATTTTATTAAAATGTTAAAGCAATTTTAAAAAGTGCTACAGAAGCCAGCTAGCCAGAAAAATGTGGTGATTCATGTCTGTGATCTCTGTACACACACAGGATGAGGTAGGAGGTTTGAAACTTAAGGTTCATCTGGTCTACCCAGTAAGATAGTTGCAGCTTATCTCCATCATGTCTCCCAGATGCCTGGCTGCTGTCTTACTGAGCTGCAGTGCCTTCGGGCTGTGAAGCCTTGGGGGCTGTCTGCACCCAAGGATGCAGACCCTGGAAAACAACAGCATTCAGGGTACATCAGCTGTGGAGCCTTGCTAAACTAGGGAAGAGTTGAAAATTTAACAAAACAGTTTTACATTCTTTTCCATTATGATTTGTCACATTTGATATATTATGTGTTCTTCATCAGCTTTACCCAAGCTAATACTTTCATGATAGCATTCCTTATTCGGTGTCCATTATTAACAATGCAGTAACTGTCACTGCTTAAATGGTGTTTACATATTAACTCTTTTTTCATGGATGTAGCGAAAGTTATCAATGGTATTCAAGAGAGTAGGGCTCCCTAAGCACCTCCCCCATTATTTTTAGGATCTAGGATGGAAACTGTGAGGGAGATGCTCAGTATTGGGGGCCAAATTGGGACAGGGACTCCTCAGCAGCTGAGGGCCTCTCTCTTGCTCATGTCCTTGATGGGTAGGTGGAACAAGGCTTCTTATTCCTTGGAGGCCATGTTTGCCATGAGGTCTACCACCTGGTTGTTGTAGCCATATTCATTGTCATACCTGGAAATGAGCTTTATAAAGTTGTCATTGAGAGAAATGCCAGCCATCAAAGGTGGAAGAGTAGGAGTCACTGTTGAAGTCACAGTAGACTATCTGGTCCTCAGTGTAGCACAGGATGCCCTTCAGTGAACCCCCAGATTCCTGTTTCACCACATTCTCGATGTCATCATACTTGGCAGGTTCCTCCAGGCGGCATGTCAGATCCACAGTGGATACACTGCGGTCAGGAACACAGAAATCAGTACCAGTGAACTTTTGTTCAGCTCCAGGATGACCTTGCCCACAGCCTTGGCAGCAGCAATGGATTCAGGGATAATGTTCCGGGCTGCCCCATGGCCATCATACACACCTTTCCAGAGGGGGCATCTATAGAAGATATTAACTCTTTTAGTCTATTTTTGGTTCACCACAGGTATATTAAAATATAAAATACATAACAAAGCAAAAGTTTAATATAGATTTACAACTAGAAATATAGATTTAAAGTTTATAATAGATTATAAAGAAATTTACCACAAAGCAATTTATTGCTATACACATAAATTTTCCATGTATTAGAAATGAAAGGAAATTTGTGAAGTAAGGAAAGCACTATGCCTGTTTGTTTTTAGAAGTAAATTAAATGTTGCTTGGATATTTGAAACATTTTTAGATTATAATTAATTTTTTCCCTACTCCCTCTGTCTCTCCAACATCTCCCATTTATTTCATTCCTATTTTATCTTAAGTTCATGGGTTCTTCAAAAATAATGTTACACATCTATGTATGTACAAATACAGAAGAACAGCCTACATAAGTCTCCATGATATTACTTGTGTGTAAATATTTTCAGAGCTGGTTGCTTGGTATTAGATAACCAGTTGTTGTGCTCTTCCCCAGAGAAGATGATTTCTCCCAATCTCAGCATTCCTTAGTTGTAGATCTTTGTATAAGTTTGAGGTCTCCTAACCTTCCCTACTCCACGATAACATGTCTATTGGTGCCTTTCTTTTTCAGGTCATATATAGATAGCTATATTGGTGAGACTTTATGAATAGTCTATCTGACATTTCTGGGAGACATGGTCATCCAGCAAACACCCTGTTCATTTGATGTTTCTAACCCTTCTTTCACAATGGCCCTTGATCCAAAGTTCAAAATTTGTGTTACTATTGTATTGGGGTCAATGGCCTCCACAACTCTGCACTTTGATCAAATTTGGCTTCCTTTAATGGTTCCAATCTGTTGCAAAGACAAGTTTACCCAATGAAGGGTGAGCACTACACTTACCTGTAGGTATAAGGGCAAATATTTAGAACATAGTTTAGGTGTTATACTGGTTTAGTAAGATGGCAGTTGTGGGTTCTCCACCAAGATCTGTAAGGTGGGTATCCAGCAACAAGCATATTCTTGTTGGTTGAGCCTTAACTTGAACTAAGAAGCTGTTTGTTGGTTAACCACAAAATATGTGTACCACTATTGTACTCTTATGGTTATTGCACCCTGCTGGTCATTGTTGCTATTTATAGGTATCGTATCAGTGTGCGATTATTCTTGATTTTCTCCTTTGGAAAGAACCTTGTATGGTACCTTCTAGTACCATGAAAAAAATTGTCAGAGAATTCTATACTGCGTAAAGTAGAGCACATTTATCATTTTTCAGAACTGAAAGATTTTATTTTGTTCTCATAACTATTGTCATCATAGGTAGAAAAAAAGCAAGTGATTATGCAAGATGGCAAAGATGAATTCATTATGAAAAATACAGCAGTTAAATAACTTCTTAAGATGGTGACATATGCCTTCAGGTCTCCATCTGCACCCTGGAGTTAAAAATCTATGGTAAAATTCTCCATACCCAAAGCCTGCCTGGAGAGAGCTGGTCTCTAAGGAGTACTGTCACTCCTAAGTTTACAAGTGAGACCAACACTTTTGCTCCAATAACTGACCAAAGAGGCACCCATAGGAAGAACATCAATATCAACCAACCAGACCTCCCAAAGCTCCCAGGAACTAAACTACCATTAAAAATACACATGGGGGTACCCATGGATCCAGTCACATATGCAGTAGCAGATGGCCTTTTAGACATCAATGGGAGGATAGGCCCTTTGTCCTGTGAAGGCTAGATTACCCAGTGTAGGGGAACTCCAGGGCGGAATTGTAGGAGTGAGTAGGTTGGTAGGGGAGCACTTCATAGATGCAGGTGTAGGAGGGATTGGATAGGGGCTTTCAGGAGAGGAAACTGGAGGGGAAACAGGGAAAAGGTATAGCATTTGAAATGTAAATAAATAAAATAGCCAATTAAATAAAAGATGGTAGCATAATAAAGTTCCTACATTTCGTGTTGTGGCTAAGTAACGGGGGAAGCCAGGACCCAAAACCTCTAATTTCATTGGAATTTATTCTCTCAACCTCATCTTTCTTTGCTTCCTTTATTCCTTCCTTCTTTCCCTTCCTTCCTTTTTCTTTCTTTCTTTTCCTCCCTCCCTTCTCCTTGTGTCTGTCTGTCTTTCTTTCTTTCTCTCTGTCTTTCTTTCTTTCTTTCTTTCTTTCTTTCTTTCTTTCTTTCTTTCTTTCTTTCTTTCTTTCTTTCTTCCTTTCAACAGAGTGTATTTCCTGCCAAGATCACAGATATAGGACTGACTATACAGACCTTCAACACATTTGTTAGATATGCTGTTTACATTTCCTTCATACCTGAGACATTTATATACCTGAGATAATGTCTAGAAGAGACCTTTGCTAGAGGTTAGAAGAGAGGAATTTTAAGGTGAATTCTGACTTCATTCTTTACAGACCCTACTGTCTGCATTTTTGAATGCCTCTTTGCTTATATTATTTTGGCTACAGGGCCAATCCCTGTTGGGGAAAGATTTGAAAGTCTGGAGTTGCATTTTAAAGGTCAATGTTAAAGAGTAAGGACATTATAGAAGTATAGTTTGATAGAACAAAAGGCCAAAAATGAATTCTATTTTGTTTTTGAGTCTTAAGAATAAAAAGTCTTAGTATTTGACATGCCAAATATTTGAAAATCCTTTCTGTTTGTGCCAACAACACAAAACCAAGCACAAAACTTTGACTTTGGGGAGAAAAGAAAAGTGGAAAATAATGTAACTATATAAAAAATAAAAGACCTAGAAATAAATCAATATAGTTTCCAAAAATATACCTTTGCTAAGACCCTGCAGTGTTATTAAATTTAGGAAGGAAATGAGAGTATTTACAATTAATTATAATTAAGAATTCCAGGACAAAGTTCAGATCTCCTGACATGGCAATAGAATATGCAAGACATTTTTTATTTGCCTTTTCTAGGAGAGACCAAGAAAAAAATAATAGTAGATCATAAGTATTTCTGGGAAATACCTTACTAAATTCCTTCTTGTGAGTGTTGTTAATCTATAACACAGAGAGAAAGGAGAAATGAGAACTGTTTGGCAAGTATACCTCACTCCTGACCTTGCTATTTATCAATAAATTCCCTTGGAAAGACTTCAGTTCCTTGACAAGGTCTGTGGATGCTCTCATCCACAAGTGTCTAACATTACCCAACTCCAGCCTTACTCAGAGATATTGAGTCCTGATTTGATGTCTGACTAACCTAAGAGGGTGATTTCTGCCTTAGAATTAGAAAAAACAAAACAAACAAAAACAAAGACAAATCAAACAAACAAAACATCATTTTTTTTAAATACAGGAGCAAAATTCTACGGTTATATTGTCTCTTACCATTACTAAGAAAATGAAGTTTTGAACTCAGGAAACAAATCTGAAAATTTCTTATCTGTAATATATATAAAATTATGTCTTTCTTTTCTACAGATGACATTTTATGTTATAAATTTCAAACTAATAAGTTCATATGGTATGGATGGGAGGAGACTTCTTATCTTATAGGGATTAGATTGTATTAACTAGACTTTTATTTTACACAAAAACAAAATTTGGGATCAAGTTCCAAGGACTATGTAGTGAGGTTCTTACAATTAGAAACATCCGAACAATTCCCAGTGGTTGTGGAATAACAACAGAAAAGTCATTGTAGTAGTTTTCCTTGCCTGGATCTGGTGACAAAGTGAATTACAGATTTTTAAATAAGATTTATTCCGTTGCATGGCTCAGTAACATTGCATTTATTTAGCTCCTTTTCCTAATGTTTGAAATGGTGTTAACTGAATAACCAAGTTAAAACTTAAAGACTATAATTATACTATAATAATGAAAATATACTAAAACTTAAATAATGATTATATTATATTGTTTGGGTAAAAATGTCAAAAAATAAATCTATTTCAGTATAGGTACTAGCCTTTCAGGCCTAATAAGGTTTTTCATAACAGTATATTCTCTAATAAGGAATGCTAGAGGGATCCTAGGTGTTACTGTGGTATGGGAGGCTAATATAACTTATACACACATTATTCCATTCATGTGCAATTCAGTTTAGTAGTCAGTACACAAAATATTTGCTTTTGTTTTTGTGAACTTTGTAAAGTTTTGAAAAGGTCTTGAGTCCACTCTGAGAATGGTTGAGACAAATTTGTGTTTTGTTACTTTGCAGCTGCAGGACTTTAACAACTGACCTAAGGCAACCAGACTTTTCTGAAAATTGCTTTAATCTAACAACTGTATAGTGTGCCACTCAATAAACCAAGCTTGTGAGGAAGACAGCATTCTAGCATCACCTGTGTCGGGTTCATTAAAGGATATTTTGGAATTCTTTGAAGGATTCTCTAATAGTATATGGTGGTTTGAATGGACCCCATTACATTTAGATATGTGAATTCTCGATCACGATAAAATAGACTACTTGAGAGGCATTCCAAGGTGTGACCTTTGGGGACTATATGTGGCCTTTTAGAAGGAAATGTCCTAGGGATGTAGTTTGGAGATTAAAAAACCAGAAACTAGGCCCAATGTCTCTCTTTTCCTTTTGTCTGAGGATCTGGAGGTAGAAGTTTCATCTACTTCTCCATCCCCATGTCTGTCTGCATGCTGGCATGCTTTCTTGCATAACAGCAATGGATGCAACCTCTGAAACTCTAAGTCAGTCCCACTTAAATGCTTTCCTTTATAACAGTTGCCATGGTCATGGTCTCTTTCCAGCAATAGAACATAGGACATAGTTTGGGACATATGATTAGGACATAGTTTTAATGTGTAAATTAAAGCAAGATTGTAGAGGCATAGTCTAATTTTTATAAATCTTGTCTTTTGTTAACACTTAATAAAATAATAAGGAATTTTGCTGGCTGTGACTTACACTCTTTGTTCATACCATTATGTGTATAATTTCATAGGTTTTAGTGTCCAGTACCAGGCATGCCTGTATTGAACTCTTAAGGTTACCATACAATTAAAGACTTTAACAAGAGATATTCACTTACTAAATGATAGTAAAATATAATAGAAAATGGAGTTCCTCTAAAAAGTAGAAATCACTATATAGTTGTATAGTTATAGAGGACCAGAATTTAGATTAGCTACGTATAAGGTTTCTGATCTTCAGAGTTTACTTCTGAGCCCCAGAGCCTAGACACTGTAGGCTCTAAGATCTGGGGGAGTAATTAGATATGGGAATCATACCTGAGTCTCAGTACTTGGAGATAGAAACACTAAAAGGATTAGAATGATACTACAAATTTGTCTTATTGCCTTTGGTTTCCTTTTGGTTGCATGATCTCAGGACAGTCAGAATTGGTGGAAACCAAGGCTTTCCCGAGGCCCTGATGTTTGGAGAAGGAACTAGTTCCTTGTTTAAAACCAGGATATGCTTAATGTGGCCAGCCATGGCCTGGGGCTCAGGCCTTGAGGGAGCTTCAGTTTGGAATCCTGAGATCTAGGCTCCCCACCCAAAGGGCTATGGTTAGCAGTTCGCAGGCTACCCAGTGTGAGCAGGCTATGACGCATATGAAATGACGCAAATGAGATATCCTGTGTTCCCTTTCTGCAACATTTCTTAACTTGCTTCTTAGAACTATTTACAGGAAGCAAAGAGCAAAGTGATGTTTTATAGTACTTTGGGCATTTTTTCATGTTAGGAATACAACAAGATCAATTTCTTCTAACATCAGTGGACAAAGTTATAAGAGCAAAAAGCAGTTGGTAAAAGTTCAGGATCAAACATGACAACCAAGAGTTTCTCCTAGTACCAAAAAGTCTAAAGTTTTTTAGTTATAGGACAGTCATTGCTAAAGTTCAAACATAAGGCTAATTTGACTAGTGTCTGCACAATTTTTTTTGATAGCTCATGACTAGAAGCCTCACCATTTAATTAAATTGAAGAAATTAAATTAGAAAAAAATTGTATTTTATTCAGATGAAGAAAGGAAATTGACCATTTTGAAATAAATACAGTGTTTTAAAACAAAGAGCTGCCAAATAAAAGAAAATATGTTCTGGCATTTTATCTGACTTCAGAGAGTATAAATAATCTAATATTGGCCCTTTGTTCCTTGTGCTGAGGTGGGGCTGTGAATCACAAGTGAATGCCACATACTATTACAGAATTATATAAAGAAAGAACTGATCATAGGAACATTCATGTACTTTTTCCTCTTCATATATCCAGTTCACAGTAAAATATGTCTTGTCTGATTATTGAAATATATTATTATTTCATAATAATGAATCATCCAGTTTCCAAAAGGAAATGAACAATTAATTTGAGTTAGTTAACTAACTCCTCAATGGAGGAAAGTTGCATATGATTTGACTCAAATTAAAGAACATTTTGAAAGAAGTAAATCTACAGAGAATCTAAGTATCATTGCCTCTAGGCATGCAGGAGTGGGTAGGCAGTCTTTGTGGGTTGAGGGAAAGGAATTTTTACAATGCTGAAACCATTGTGGTAACTTCTATAATAGTGGATTTGTGACATTGTGGATTTGTTATTATCCATAAAATTTAACATCAATTAGAAGTCTTTCAATTTTCAATTTTCCTTTCATTCCCCTCTTCTTCTACTAAGTAATTCTAATTTTAGAATTTTGATATCAAGTCTCCTATTTGGTCTCACCAGTTGTCCTAACTGACTGGTACTGTTGTATCAGAACCATCAACCACACAGCGCCCACTCAATTTTTAACAAAAGCAATTAACCTGTTTGTCACGCAGTGTCCAAAAACTAAAACCAAGAAAATTATTAGTAATGGCCCAGCCATATAGCAGAGAGTAGGGTAGTCATCCAGGGAGACCGAGTGATCCAAGACTCAAACCAACCTTGTTAAGTGTCTCTATCTTTTTGTGTGAGTCAAGCCTATTCCCACACCTATCCCGATGGAACCCAGGGCAAACATGCTGAGTGTCCCTCTAGGTCCCAGCTCTCAGCCTCAACAGCTAGTTGAGGCTGGTGAGGCCTGAGAATTGACGGCTGTCAGGGTGGTCAGCAGCACCAGGTATGGTCCTTTCCAGTGAGGCTCGAGTATCTGGGTTCGGTGTCATCATATGTAGCCGAGTCTCCGACCTGGAACTGATGAGATGTCTCAGGGGTCCCCAGCTGTGAGCAGATTTCTTTCTGTATCACCTGTAGGTCTTTTAGCCTGGCATATAAATCATTATTACTATGACATGTTGGTTCAGTAACATCATCTAATACAGTCAGAGGAGCTGAGGCCCCATGTAACACCTCAAAGGGGGTTAGGCTGAATCTGGAAGTGGTTTTTCTTGCTCTGAAGAGAGCAAGAGGGAAGGAGTACCACCCAGTCTTCGCCAGTCTCCATGGTCAATTTGGTCAGGGTCTCTTTTAGAGTTTTATCTATTTACTCTACCTGTCCTGAACTTTGAGGTCTGTAGATACAATGTAATTTCCAATCGACCTCTAAATACTTGGCCACACCCTGGCTTACCTTGGTAATGAAAGTAGGGCCATTTTCTGACCAGATTACCTTGGGAACTCCAGTCCTGGGGAAGATTTCTTCCAGTATCTTCTTGATGACTACTGAGGCCATCTCTTGCTTGGTGAGGAAAGCTTCTATCTATTCCTGAAAAGGTATCTACAAGCACTAGGAGATACTTGTGATCATATTTTCCTGGCTTTATCTCAGTGAAGTTCACTTCGACTTTTCACTAAACTCTCTAGGTCTCTTTGCCCTGTTTGCTTGCTAAGCATTCACTTACTGACATACCTTACATTTTTTACTGCCTCTCTGGCTAAAATCTTAAAGTCTATTATATATACCTTAACTACTTGGACAAACTTTTTATGTCCTAAATGAGTCCCTTTCTGTATTTGGCAAAGTGAGTCTTTTCTTTGTTCTCTGGGGAGTATAGCTTTCCCCTCAAGTGTGCCATTGTCTTTTTATCTTTTAAGCAATTTGGGCCTTTTCTTCTATTGTATTTTCTAAGTGGGGCCATCCCTTTAGTCCGATCCCAGTTCCCCATGGCTGTCTCTTGTAGGCCAGTAACCAGAATAGACTCCTGTATAGCCATTTTATAAGCCACTTAATCTGCTTTGTTACTGCCCCATGTCACTGAATCTCTTTCTTCCTGATATCCTGGGCAATGAATAGTAGTCACAGTTGGTGGCTTCATCAGGGCATCCAAGAGATGGCAAAGACATCTGCGGCGCTGACGTGCTGGGGGGTTGGGGTTTAGCCATTCCAGATGACATTGTGTTGTCCTCCACGGCAGCACCCACTTATCTCTGACCTTCATGAAGAGAACTGTTCCCGTCTGTGGACAAGGTCCTCGGCTTTCAGCAGGGGTCAATCAGCCATTCTCAGAGGTCTTTTCTCCACCCAATGGCTTCTGCCAGTGCTTGACACTCATGTTGCAGTGGCTCCAGGTCAGGATTGGGCAGCAAGGTGACCAGATTGTCCCCAACTAGTGGAGAATCTAGTCCATGGCAGCTGACCCGTGGTCCCATTTTTGGGACGTTCTATTCAAAGGCAAAACATCAGCCACTCTATCACAGTTTAAATCCTGGATTGGGTGATAATTGTCAGTGCCCAGCAGGCAGGAACGTTGTGTTCCAGGCAGATCGGCACTAAGCCACACATCTCCCAGCATCAGGTACTGGTGCACTGAGACAGGTCTTAAGCTCCACATACACAGTCTGCAGATATGCATACACATAGCCCCACCCAGCTATTTCAGTCCACACAAGCCATTTTGGAGAGCAAATTTCTCATGAGCAAGGGATAGGAGCAGTCAGGGATGACCATGAACTAGTGGGTTACCTGGCCCACGCCAAGGTCCACTGTTCTTCGGGCAGTCCATAAGTATTGTTTGTTGCCAGTAGCCCCCTGTACCCAAGGTCTTTGGATATTGGCCCACTGGGGCATAGGAGCACAGAGCAATGGGTCCCTGTATCCACAAAACAACTGAGCGGGCTTCCCTTCTATCTCTGCTCATAGCCAGCACTCTAGGACCAAGAAGCTCTCCAGTGGCTACTCTTGTTCTTTCTGGGGCAGTCCCTGATGCAGTGTCTTTTTTTTTTTTTTTGCATTAGGCACACCAATCTTTAGCCAGGAATTCTCTCCTGTTGCCAGGTACTGTCTTCCTAGGTTCCTTAACTACTGTGGCCAGTATATGTTCCTCTTTTGTCTTTTATCTCTCTTTAGCTCTCTAACTTCCTCTTCTTTTTGTCTCTTCTTCCCTAGCTTCCTGCTCTTTTTACCTCTTTTTTTTCTTTCAACCTTATTTTCTCTGTAACTTATACTAACTCTCAGCAACTTAGCTTAACCCTTTAAATTTCTGTAACTTTCTATTCATATCCTTTCCTTATCTTAACCAGATTGGTGGGGGATTTTCCAGCCCCTCGGAGACCCACTCTTGGAACCTGGGGGCAGACCCGGAGCACTCCCTTCCTTCAGGGGTATTGAAGTCAACAGTCAGGAGTGAGGGCCTTCCATCCATGTCTGGAACATTCTTTCTGGCCTCTAGTAGGATTCTGTCTTTCCTCAGTGGTAAAGAAGACCTGTAACAGTTACTAACAAGCATCTCATGTGGGATGGTGAGAAAACAAGAAGGGAATCTAGAGAATAGAGGTCCACTGAAGAGGACAAATAGCATTTCGTCACACAGCTAAACCAGGAGGCCTTTTTTGGACAAAAAGGCCATTGTAAAAATAAGCACAAGCTTTGTCTATGAAACAGCAAGGCGAGCGGAGGGGCAGCCTATCTGTTACGGGCTGTCTCTCTGGACTTAGATTTTCCCTTAAGGAGTACCTCTCTTCAGTGTCAGCTTTGTGGCTTTGCCTCTCAAGAGAACCAGCCTCCAAATGACACTAGGCTTCTAGTAACAACTAATAACAAAAGGATGGAGAGATGGTTAGAACCTGGGTGCTAGATACTAAGCAGCTGACAAAAGAATTGTAACCAGTTCACCTGGGGCTTCCTGTCTCTTACATCTAATAAAGAGATTGTTAATACTATAGTACCAACCTTTAAAAAAAGAGAAAACTATAGCTCTCTCCGTGTCTCTGAATACCAGGACTGCAGTAGTAGTCCTTCACCAAGCTGTCTCACTGGGCTAAAGGCCCATGGAAAAGAAAACATTAATCCTGACCTTGGCCACAGCCAAAGCCTGAATTCTAAATTTTGGCTGGCAAAACAAAGTTCTTCACAGTTTGTTGTAGATTCTTTTTGAAACTAATTTAGGGGCTTCTCTGCCCCCCAACCTGGGGCATCTCTCCTTGGGGAGGAGTCTCTAGAGAGAAAGATAAAACTCCCCGGCAGAAAACAATTTTTCTCAAGCAAATTATTTTTAACTTTTAACTTAAGCACCAAGGGATCCAAGTAAAACTCTTTGACGAACAAAGCAAACAGTTTCATGACTTCAAACACAGTCGTCAGTCCAAGATTTCAACCACAGTTGTCTGTCCAAAGTCCAAAAATGAAACAAAAGCCAAAAAGACACTCGACAATACCACAGAAAACAAACCAGACAAACAAGATCAAGACAAAGTATCCTATAACCAATTTCCACAGATGCCTGGTACCTTCAGTACCTGGCCCAAACTGCAGCTTAACCTTAGCTGCCTCTGGGATGAGACGGACCATCTGATTCTACCTCCCAACAGGATTCCAGAGTGTCCTCTTGCTCTCACGTCCGTCCGATGGTCCACCGTCAAAGACAAAGGGGTTGTCACAGTCTGCCCCATGGCAAAGAAAAAGGACACCAAACACAGAAACAGAACACAGATAATAGACACTAGCACGTTTAGACACGCTCGCCCACATTTGGACTTATACAGCAAGCCAAACGCTACCTAAGATGGGGTGGGATTCAGCGTCCACTCCCTCCTGGGTAGAAGGAGCCCTCCGTATCCTTGGTTCCAGAAAACCACAGTTAGGACCTCCTGACTGCCCACAGTCCGGCTCTCCCGACCGCTCTTCGCCCGTGGAACGTCTTCCACGGCCGCAACTTGCAGGACTGGGGCATCCCCCCTTCCGCGGCCAGAGGATCCTCACGGACTGCAAAAGCAGCTGCACAAAGTGGGATTCCACTTCCACTCTCTAAGTACTGACCAGAGTGAGACTCCACGTCCACTCTCTAAGCACTGACCAGAGTGAGATTCCACTTCCACTCTCTAAGCACTGACCAGAGTGAGATTCCACTTCCACTCTCTAAGCGCTGACCAGAGTGAGATTCCAGACCGGTACCAACACACATATACGCACACATACACACGGCGGAACCAAAACAGAGACAGACACAGACTGACAAATGCGGCACCGCTCACACAGAAACACTCAGACGAACATCCAACTCACCTCCAAGGGGTCTTCGGAGTCTGGGGTGGTCGCAAAGATCCCGGATGAGCCCCCAAATGAAAGAACCTAGCTCGAGTCTCAGGATGGTGCGCCCCAGGAAACACCGATCGCTGACGAGCCCCCAAATGAAAGATCCCCGAAGAGAGACCCTTACTCAAGTCTTGGGAAATCGCGGACCCCAGACACAGAGAGACCATTTTGGATGTAATAAGCAAAGGCGAGGTTTATTACGGAGATCTATTACGGGGATCTCCGGGTCAACAAGTATCCCACTCAGGAGACAGAGGTGTCGACCCCGAAGCTCAAAAGTCAGGGGTTTGTATAGGGAAGGCTAGGGGGTTTGGCGCGGTTACACACAATTAGCTAATTTCTGGCGTGTCTATAAGTGATTGGCTCATTAAAACATGGCAGTGAGATTACAGCACAGCAGGAGAGTATGTGTTGACTGGAGCATACAGGATTTTAGAAGCTAGGGGCGAATCAGGGTTTGAAGGACATCTGGTTAAGGTGTGACTCTGAGTAAGCTGGGGGAGGTGCCCTTCTGCCAGATGGTTTGAGTCAGTCCTGATAACTTGGGTTGGTTCCTGAATTCCTTTTCTTTATCTTTATGGTCTGTTAGTCCTAGTGGCAGGGCGGGGCTGCCTGGACTTGCTTTTCACAGTGTTTAGCCCTGAGTCTGTGAATTTTGAAACTTATTCTTTTAATTTTATATTTTTAAACCTTAAATCTGTATAATTTTCCTTTCAACTCCTCCTTCCCAACCAGAATCTTCCCATTGTCAAAGTCACAAGTAACACAAAACAAAGACCTAAGACACACAGACAAAGACCACTCTGGAAATACAGTCAGCTGGAAAGGCTGGTCTTTTCTCCAATCCATGAGAATCAATGAATCCTCACCAGCACATAGACGGGAATCTCCCACTTGTCCCTGGGGTCCCTTCTCACCTCCTGGGATGTCTCCCAGGGCAGCGCTTTCGGTGAGCCCCTGGCACATCTACCCTCACATTCGCGTCTCTCCTGAGACATGAGCCTCCCTCTCAGCCCGAAATGGGAGCAACTGCAAAACCAGAACTCCAGAACTCACGAGCAAATAGAGACCCAGAGTAGCAAATACAGACCCAGAGTTTAGCCGGCACAAAACACAAAGACACAAAGACACAGACACTATTTCCTGAATTGGAACCACCTTGGATCCTTTTTCTTACAATAAGTCATTTCAACACTTTCCAACCTTGTCCCAAGTATAGGAGCTAAGTTCTGGTCCTTCAATAATAATCCCAGGACAAGATTCTGACACAAAGACAAAAAAATTTTAACGAGATCCTTTTTCTTAACTCTTACTCCCCTTTCCCTGAGAGAAGCCTTAAGGTCTTTGATAAAGACTGCTTCCTTAGACATTTTTTGCCCATTCTCAATTAGACAGAAACCTCTTACCTGCTACGTCTTTCTCTCATGAGCGGTGAGAGCACGCAGCCAAGGAACACCAGATCGATGCAGCTACATTCACGTTATCTGCATCGGTTACTGGACAAATACCCCGGGTCCTCAACTTCTTTTTTTGTCCGGTGAGAGTCCATACCTCAGGCCCCAGGTTGGGCGCCACTTGCTCCCACCAGTGGGAACCCAGTTATTTGTGAGGGTCGAGGGGGACCCATACCTGCGGGAGAACGGGCAAGAAAGAGGAGCGAGACCAAGCAGTGTCCTTATCAAGTTCTCTTTATTGAGAGGAATGTATACCATTTAAAGCTCTGAAGCAGGAATTGAAGCAGGAACTGAAACTTAGGGCCTGGAGAATACTGGGAAGTGCCCAAGGACATAAGGTGAATCTCTAAACCACAATATTCTCCTTAGACAAGGAGGCAACAGTCATCTTGGGACAAGTTCTTTGAAAAGGTAAAGCCCTTCTCAGGAATCTGCTCAGGGAAGGGTTCTAGCTTTGCTTAGTTCAGACATCCGGTCCTTGACAATTTTAAATGTAAGTAAAGAATTATATCTAATAATGTTTTTTTTTTTTTTTTTGGTTCTTTTTGAAGGCTTCCTAGGCAAGTGCTCTACCACTGAGCTAAATCCCCAACACCATAAAGTTTTTTTTAAAAAAAAAACTAAAAAAAATTAATAATGCAAGTTCAAGGCAACCTTTCCTACTGCTTTACTGATTTTATTGCAGGGAATCAAGTTTTTCAGAAATCACTCTATTTACTGTGTCGATGTTATTTACTTACAGGTAGATTTTTTTCCAGCCACCTTTTAAAAGTAAACCAGGCACTTTCTAGGTAGAATTACTTACCCAGTGCTTAGCCTACTGGATGCCATGTAGTGTCTAACCTCAGACTATGACCCTGCTGTTGAGTTAGGTGTGGTTTAATAATTAAGCTTAATTGTGACATAGTAGAAAAAATTTCTAGCTCAAAGTAAATATAAAATGTAAAGCCACTTGAGAGATACTTAAGCTTTCAAGATCCAGTGTCTCTCAGAAGAAGGCCACTTAATTTAACATTAGAAACAGATGAGGTAACAAAAATGAAAATGCATTTATTATGAGGTGCTGATAGACCTGGAGACCTTTCAATGACCTGCAGTCTTGTTCCCTGTAGTCAAAGCAGATGCTGACAAGGCTGGAGCACTATTTCATCCACAGGCCCTGGGTACATTTCCCACCCTGTTTAATGACAGCAATGGGAATGATTTCTATCTGACAACTTACTGCTATAAAACTTGCATACTTGTATTTGGAAGAGAGTGGAGCAAGTTTTCTCAAGAGTTATCCCAATGTGAGTACTGTGTATCAGATCTACTTTTGACATGCATTCTTTTATATTCATGGCTGTTTTGGAATTATAGGCAACCCTTTGTAGGGATTATAATCTAATTATAACTTTATCCCTTCCCTTTGCTCCCAACAAACACTACCATATATAACCACCCCTCTCAAATTCATAGCTTCTTAGTTCACTAACATATATATATACATATATATACATATATATATATACATATATGTGTGTGTGTGTGTGTATAAATGGATATATATTCTTTTTCATCTATATAGTGCTTCTTATATGTACATTATCAGGGATGATTGGCCCAGAACAACCACAGTTTTAAATAGATACAGTTAAGTGCTGGGAAGCCTTCTTTTGCTGTGCCCTTGGTCTATGTTCCTAACTACATTAGGTTTTTCCTATCACTCCTTTAAGCTATTGTTTGCAACATCATTCTTATCCTCATCATTATTTATCAGGGAATGAGAGGTTTTCTCAATACACGTTGGGTCCTGTTTTCTTCCTGGCCTCTTCTTATCTCCTTGTCCATTTCTTCTTACTCTGTTATGAATGGGCAATTTAATGAATGATATAATGAATGGGCTGTTTAAGGCTGACATATTACCTAAAGGGGAGAAACAGGAGTAGAGACCATCTATATCTCTGACTGAGTGTACTTGACCTTATGACTAAATACAGCTGCAGGTATCTGGTCTCATCCATTACATCATAGCCCATCCCTACAAGTTAGTCCCTGCCTCCTTCTCCAGCTGTGAGAATAAAAGCTCACAAGAAACTTTCCAATGTACAACCAGTTCTCTAGCTCTCTCTCTTTTTTTTTACAGCTTAACATTTGTGGTGCAATTTGAAGTGAACTGAACCGGGTGATTTCACTTCTCTCACAGGAGCATCTGGACAGGTTGTAATTTTCAAATGTTCATAATATTAGATTTTAAACATAGATTTTTAAATAAAAATTTATGTCAGTAAATTATTGAAAATAAAAGGAAAATAAAGTGTGTGTTGATAGTATGCCTAATTGATAATGTATATCATTTAAAAAACTTCCTAAATCTCTTGTCACAAAAATTATTTTTAGATATGCATTAATGCTTAAAAATCTTGAAGGTAGGATTTAAGTGATACAGAAAACTATTGAATGCAATTGCTATAAAATATATTTGAAAATACTGTTACTATCTTTTTATGTAAATAACTTAATATGTAACAATTTAGATTAACTGAGAAATCATTCATGTGTATTTCAGTTACCGAAAACACATTTTTTAATGGAAACACAGTGGAAGCTAGTCAACTAAAAATATAGCTTGATACTGAGAGTAGCAAATGTTTCACAGAATCTCCTTTGTGTCACAGTGATGTGGACTGGCAGAAACGTGTATAAGAAGACAACTTATGCTTTCAGCCATTTTGCTCTAATCCAGACTAAAACTGGAAACCTAAGGACCCAATAAAACTTTTTGGTATTTGTCTTAGAATGGAGGAAAGGCAACTGAATGTGAAGGGAGCTGGCCAAAGTTCAGATAAGGAGCTAGGAGAGGAATTGATTTAAAGAATGGAAAAACATCATTTCTGAATGCACTAACTGTATGGCTTGCATTTTAAGCAGTTTGTGCTGTTCTTTCTATACATCTGACACCTCATCACCTCCTTATGAAATAGTATTAGCAATATCTCACTGAAATATACATTTTAGGGAAACCACCCAAGTTTGAGGAAATATAGAAAAAATTGTGGGAGGAAAGAGGCTGTTTGATGTCAGCATTTTTACTCTGAGACAGTTTGACTGTGAAGTGACAGCTTGATGTCAGGCTACTGCTCAATCCGTGGGTTAACCCAGTTGACTGAAAGCCAATTCTTAGAATTGTGGCTCAATTCATACAATATAATTGACCTGTATAAACAATTTAATAAGGCAAATGGTGACTATTGTGGTTGTCAAAAGAATGGACACTTGTTTCTTGTATATTTTCACATACAATGTATCCTGACTATAGTTTTCCCTCTTCTGCTAATATTAAGGATGCTTTTACCCCCCCAAAAAAAAAAGAAAAAAAAGGATTATTTTAGGTTGGGGATTTAGCTCAGTGGTAGGGCGCTTGCCTAGCAAGCACAAGGCCCTGGGTTCGGTCCCCAGCTCCGAAAAAAAGAAAAAAAAAGAAAAAAAAAGGACGCTTTTACCCTGTGTAGCAGGTCAGCAGCAGCATTTCACCAGTCTTTATATACATAGTTATTGCTCTTGTGAAAATATTGAAAAGTGAATACAAAATTTAAAACATGTTTTCTTTTCCCAGTACACCACTTGTGATGGAGACTTCTATGCCTGAATACTATGAAGTTTTTGGTGATTTCCATGGAGTTTTAATGGATAAACGGTTCACCAAATATTGGGAAGACATTGAAACATTCTTGGCAAGGCCAGATGACCTTCTCATTGTTACTTATCCTAAATCTGGTAATTGTCTTTGCTTCTAGACAATTAGGAAGTATAAATCTATGCTAGACCATCAGCAATAGACTGTTTACCTGATTCATTCTCATTTCCCATTAAAAAGACAGTTGAAGCAATTTTAATGTCTAAACATTAGTAAACTGTATATTATCAACTCTGTTTCACAAACTCAAACTTCCGGAACATGATTAGCAACCTCATTAAGTCATGAATGACCTGAAAGTGTTGAACACACAATTATATTATTCAATACAAATAAGTCACTATTATGCATTACATAATCAGTGTTTAAAACTACTGTATTTTATATATTTATTGAGTACTTGCAGAAAGATATCAGGAAATTGAAATACAGCAATGAAATGAATTCCTGAAATTCATTTTAGGCAAAAGAAATAGAATTTTTTATCACTTAAATATATCAAATGTATTTATTTTTTTCCCTATGATACAAACTCATTTTCTTCTTTTAGAAACCTTTTCAAAGATAATCAATAACTCTTTTTCAGGAAATTACTTTCTCTTCCTCAGATATACTCACAAACATTGATTCCATTACACATATTCATATATTGCAATTCTTTATCGAGATTAAATCCATAACTATAAATGACTTCAGAATCTGAAAACTCTTCCCTTGGGTTTTTTTTTATTTTCATTTGTTTGTTTGTTTATGATTACACTGTAGCTGTCTTCAGACACACTAGAAGAGGGCATCGGATCCCATTACAGATGGTTGTGAGCCACCATGTTGTTGCTGGGATTTGAACTCAGGACCTCTGGAAGAGCAGTCAGTGCTCTTAACTGCTGAGTCATCTCTTCAGCCACCAAAACTATATTCTGTAGAAACTGGAGAAGTGTAATCTTATATTCTCTGTCGGTTTATTAACAGTTGACGCTCAAAATATTTCACTTATCTACTTCCAAAAGTGTGATCATATGATTCTAACTCTTAGGAGAAAAGACAATCATGACTTTGAGACTTAACACCCCGCCCCCCACACCACACCCCTCCTGCCCCCTACACACACACACACACACACACACACACACACACACACACACACACACACACATTAGAGAGAACTACTATGTCTTTGGCAACTCTTCCCTAAAACCATTCCACTGTTTCTCTTCTTGGCTCAATTCCATGGCGATATGAGACTGTCATCTGAAGAGAGCACAGATTGATAATGTAACTATTATCATTTCAACCCCTGTTCATGTTTATCCACAGCTGTCCATATAGATGCTTAGCCTACTTGTTCTGATAGCTAGGTTTAATGGTTGCCATCTTACTTGTTACCTCATCATCTTTGCACCAGTACATTTATTCTCCAGTAGAATATTTATTTAGAAACACATCTTCGTGATCTTTCTGAATAATTTTAATACTCCCTAATAAGAATATCAAGAGTTTTTAGCCTACCATCAACTTACTTCTTTTACTTCACCCAATTTATCTCTTCGAGCAAGTTCTCTGTTTTAACCTGTGTAACCCATGCCTAAAGCCAAGTGACAGCAAATGCTGGCAAGGATGTGGAGAAAGAGGAACACTCCTCCATTGTTGGTGGGATTGCAGACTGGTACAACCATTCTGGATATCAGTCTGGAGGTTCCTCAGAAAATTGGACATTGAACTACCTGAGAATCCAGCTATACTTCTCTTGGGCATATACCCAAAAGATGCCCCAACATATAACGAAGACACATGCTCCACTACGTTCATGGCAGCCTTATTTATAATAGCCAGAAGCTGGAAAGAACCCAGATGCCCTTCAACAGAAGAATGGATACAGATAATGTGGTACATCTACACAATGGAATATTACTCAGCTATCAAAAACAATGACTTTATGAAATTCATAGGCAAATGGTTGGAACTGGAAAATATCATCCTGAGTGAGGTAACCCAATCACAGAAAAACACACATGGTATGCACTCATTGATAAGTGGCTATTAGCCCAAATGCTTGAATTACCCTAGATGCACAGAACACATGAAACTCAAGATGGTAATCAAAATGCTAATGCTTCACTCCTTCTTTACAAGGGGAACAAGAACACCCTTGGCAGGGAATAGGGAGGCAAAGATTAAAACAGAGGCAGAAGGAACACCCCTTCAGAGCCTGCCCCACATGTGGCCCATACTTATACAGCCACCAAACTAGATAAGATGGATGAAGCAAAGAAGTGCAGGTCGGCAGGAATCGGATGTAGATCTCTCCCGAGAGACACAGCCAGAATACAGCAAATACATAGGCAAATGCCAGCAGCAAACCACCGAACTGAGAACGGGACCCCCGTTTAAGGAATCAGAGAAAGGACTGGAAGAGCTTGAAGGGGCTTGAGACCCCATATGAACAATGCCAAGCAACCAGAGCTTCCAGAAACTAAGCCACTACCCAAAGACTGTAAATGGACTGACCCTGGGCTCCAACCTCATAGGTAGCAATGAATAGCCTAGTAAGATCACCAGTGGAAGTGGAAGCCCTTGGTCCTGCTAAGTCTGAACCCCCAGTGAACGTGATTGTTGGGGGGAGGGCGGTAATGGGGGGAGGATGGGGATGGGAACACTCATATAGATGGGGAGGGGGAGGGGTTAGGGGGATGTTGGCCCAGAAACCTGGAAAGGGAATAAAAATGGAAATGTAAATAAGAAATACTCAAGTTAATAAAGAAAAAAAAAAGAATGTCAAGAGTTTTTAGCCTACCATCAACTTACCTCTTTAACTTCACCCAATTTATCTCTTCAAGCAAGTTCTCTGTTTTAACCTGTGTAGCCCATGCCTAATATTTTTTTCTCACCGTTACACGATTGTTAGATGTCCCCTGCTACAAATAATATAATATGTTGCTGTCTCTTAGGGCTCTTCCCTATCCCATACGAGTGATTACATCACGCTGGCAATTTATTACAGCTAGGCTCAAACTGTCGTCTCCTCATAAGAGAACTTGATTGTTCGTAAGATTCATTATTTTTATTTTGCACATATGCATTGTTTTTCTGCCTGTGCATGCTTAGTGTCCACAGAGAAAACACAGAAGAGGATGCCACTTTCTGTATAACTAAAGTAATAGATTCTTTGAGCTGCTATTTTGGCGATGGGACCCCAAAATCAGGTCCTCTGGTTGGGCAACAAGCCATCTTAGGTGGCAGGCTGCATGTTCTCCTCACCACCAGGCCTGGAGCACAGCAGGCCGCAGCTCAGGAGTCTGTGTTTTCCCAGGTGGGAAAGTCTGGGAAGAAGTTCCCAGTCTGGTGTGTACCCAGCCAAGGCTGGTTTACTGCAAGGATTTGAGGGGAAAAAAAAGGGTTCCCCTCAGGAATTTGGTGGAACTGGGAGAGAAAAAGCCTTCTGGAGATTAAGGCTCTTTAGGTCAAAGGTTGCCACAGTGATCATTGATGAAGAGACAGTCATTGCTTGTTCAAACTGTTTTATTTGAAGATAGGTGTGAATATACATACAACTTATTCAGGGTGACCCAGAGATTAAATATCTTTTGAGGAAGGAATGCCTAGGAAGGGAAGCTCATTGGCTAAAGTCTAAATACTGATCTAGATACCTAACTAGCATAGCTAACTCCAGGTTTTTATGTGACTTTCCTCAGGCAAAGGCAAGTGTTGGGGCTTAGAATCCCTGGACAAGGTCAGAGAAGGAGAAAACCTGTTAACAAGGGAGTCTCTCCCATTTTGCGCCAAGCCCAGAGGCTAACCAGCCATGGCTGACTACACCTTAATTAGCAGTGTGGTGTAGCAAAGCCACACTTAGGTGCTGAGTCATTGTTCCAGCTTCCTGGGGAACTCTTTAACATCATTGGTGCAGAGGCAGCAGAGGCAGCAACAGCCCAGAGTATATAAGCTTTCTTTGTACACCTTCAAGCTTTGTATTCTTGTCCGTGTAACAACATCTTGAGAAAGAAAACTATATTTTGTCCTTACTGATCTTCTTTTTAATTTTTCTGATTATCATTAAAGTTCCGATACTCAATTCATACTTTTCTATATCCTGTGATCTAGGCATTGGTTTAGGCACAAAAACAACCAGTAAAGTCTATAGCTGGGAAATATGTTCGTATGTGTCACCCATGTGTCCCATTTCATTCAAATTTCCTCACTTCTTATTCATAAGAGTGTTATTCTTATAATGTCACAATTTATCATGGGAGGCCCAGACACGTGGGCCAGTTGTTATTCATGACACAATGCATTCATATATGTTGAAGTTATTTTGGGTGTATTTAAATATTCAATAAAATATTATTTGAGTTTGGATGATATTAAACACGATAAAAATATACTGTTGTCAGCAATATGAGTTCATTGGAGATCAATATATTAATTTTTACAGGCAGCACATGGATTAGTGAAATTGTGGATATGATCTATAAAGAAGGTGATGTGGAAAAATGCAAGGAGGATGCACTTTTTAACAGAATACCTGACCTGGAGTGCAGAAATGAAGATCTAATAAACGGTAATTTTCAAATTAATTTTAAAAGATATACACATATGTTTTCTGATAGATAGATGATATAGATAAGGTTATGTTGTAATAAGAGCAAAGAGATTTTATGTAACACAAACATTTAATATTCAGTCACCTCTATATGAGAGTCTAAAACTAAATCCAGAGTAGTCTCAAAGCATGACATATACCTGGAACAGTGAATGGTCCTAACCAATTTTTCAGGAAGAGTCTTATAATATGTCAGCATTTATTTCTCAGTTTGTAGGAGTTGAAAATATTATAAGTACTAGAAAATTATTCATTGAATATTAAGGATAGTTAAAACTGTATTCATGAGTTTGCTTACCAACATGTAAAAAATTACGTTCATTGATGAAAAATTATTTGACCTCATCCCGAATGAGGTAACCCAATCACAGAAAAAGACACACATGGTTTGCACTTACTGATAAGTGGACAGGAGCCCAAAATCTTGAATTACCCAAGATGCAGTCCACAGACCACATGAAGCTCAAGAAGAAGGGCAACCAATGTGCGGATGCATCACTCCTCCTTAAAAGAGGGAACAAAAATATTCATAGGAGGGGCTATGGAGACAAAGTTTGGAACTGAGAATTGGAGGAATTAGAGAAAGAATTGAAGGTTCTAAAAGTGTTTGCAAACCCATAAGAACAATAATACCAACCAACCAGAGCTCCCAGGAACTAAACCACTGCCCAAGGAGTACACATGGACAGACTCATGACTTCAGCTGCATATGTAGCAGAAGATGGCTTTGGACACCAATGGGAGGAGAAACCCTTGATCCTGTCAAGGGTGGACCCCCCCAGTGTAGGGGAATGTCATGGTTGGGAGGCAGGAAGAGGGGTGGTTGGGGAGGAGGAACACCCTTATAGAAGGGGGGGGGGATGGGATCTGGAGCTCATGGACAGGAAACCGGGAAAAGGAATATCATTTGAAATGTAAATAAAAAATATCCAACTCACAGCTGAGGAATGCCAAATGGCTGAGAAACACCTAAAGAAATGTTCAACATCTTTAGTCATAAGGGAAATGCAAATCAAAACAACCCTGAGATTTCACCTCACACTAGTGAGAATGGCTAAGATCAAAAACTCAGGTGACAACAAATGCTGGCGAGGATGTGGAGAAAGAGGAACACTCCTCCATTTTTGGTGGGATTGCAGACTGGTACAACCATTCTGGAAATCAGTCTGGAGGTTCCTCAGAAAATTGGACATTGAACTACCTGAGAATCCAGCTATACTTCTCTTGGGCATATACCCAAAAGATGCCCCAACATATAAAAAAGTCACGTGCTCCACTATGTTCATAGCAGCCTTATTTATAATAGCCAGAAGCTGGAAAGAACCCAGATGCCCTTCAACAGAGGAATGGATACAGAAAATGTGGTACATCTACACAATGAATTATTACTCAGCTATCAAAAACAATGCCTTAATGAAATTCATAGGCAAATGGTTGGAACTGGAAAATATCATCCTGAGTGAGCTAACCCAATCACAGAAAGACATACATGGTATGCACTCATTGATAAGTGGCTATTAGCCCAAATGCTTGAATTACCCTAGATTCCTAGAACAAACGAAACTCAAGACGGATGATCAAAATGTGGATGCTTCACTCCTTCTTTAAATGAGGAAAAAGAATACCCTTGGCAGGGAAGGGGGAGGCAAAGATTAAAACAGAGACTGAAGGAACACCCATTCAGAGCCTGCCCCACATGTGGCCCATACATATACAGCCACCCAATTATACAAGATGGGTAAAGCAAAGAAGTGCAGGTCGACAGAAATCGGATGTAGATCTCTCCTGAGAGACACCGCCAGAATACAGCAAATACATAGGCGAATGCCAGCAGCAAACCACTGAACTGAGAATAGGACCCCCGTTGAAGGAATCAGAGAAAGAACTGGAAGAGCTTGAAGGGGCTCGAGACACCAAATGAACAAGTGCCAAGCAACCAGAGCTTCCAGGGACTAAGCTACTACCAAAAGACTATACATGGACTGACCCTGGACTCTGACCTCATAGGTAGCAGTGAATATCCTAGTAATATCACCAGTGGAAGGGGAAGCCCTTGGTCCTGCTAAGACTGAACCCCCAGTGAACATGATTGTTGGGGGGAGGGCGGTAATGGGGGGAGGGGGGAGGAGTTAGGGGGATGTTGGCCCGTAAACCGGGAAAGGGAATAACACTCGAAATGTAAATAAGAAATACTTAAGTTAATAAAAAAAGTAATTAAAAAATGCCAAAATTACCAAAAAAAAAAAAGAAAATATTTGACCTTACTTTGTGATTTAGTAATTAATAATTTTCTTTCCAGTAAGATTTTATTACTATTTTGAGGTTAATCTAGAATCTTAAATAATCTCTTTTAAAATACCCATTCAAATTCATTTGAACATTTTTCAAATTGTCTGTTTATTTTTAAAACCAGGAATAAAACAACTAAAAGAAAAGGAATCGCCTAGAATAGTGAAAACTCACCTGCCAGCTAAGCTCCTTCCAGCATCATTTTGGGAAAAGAATTGCAAGGTAACTAGAATTAGGTTTGCTTAGACTTGCATGAAATCTTGGCACTTTGTAGGTCACAAAGCACCTAAAAGACATCTCACACATACTTTATCACTCCTTTCTTTTAATGTATAGACGTTTCCACAAAGGTGAATTATTTTTAGTATGACCCAAGTCTAGATTATATTCACAAATTTTATTTTCTTAAGATGATCTGAATACTAGTTAAACTTTAAGCTTTTGTTTGTTTGTGCATAAAAGAAGGTTAATACTTGTCACCTAATGAACTAAGTACAATTTTCTTTGAAACATCAAGGCTAGTGCTTAACACATTGTAAGCACTGGGTGAATCACAGTGGATTGAATGTCGTTATTTTACAAAATATTATGTGTGACATTGAGAGATTCAAATGAATCACAATAGGATACCCAGACAAGTGTCCTCTAATAAGATTTACCCAGTGAATGAAAGTGACTGTTACCATCCATTCCACTGGCTAATATATACCACACATTTGAAAAACCATACAAAAGGAGATTGTATTTTGGTTTGTGCTTCTGAATCAGGGTCAAGATGTAGTACTCACTGACCGCCTTCTTGTTGACAAAGTTTCAAGGTAACCTATGAGTCAGTGGGCATATATATTTATATCTTTAAGTCTCTTGAATGTTTCTTTAATGGCACCAGCACTCAAAATTAACTACTGTGATGGCATTTTCTAACACTTGACACCTCCAAAAGGCCCAGACTCTAAATTCAAAAGTCAGATTTTATCATTCTACAGGCACAGAAACTTCGTAGTGACCATTGAAATTGAATGTAAATTTTGGAGGGTACAAACTATATTCAAAGTTACATTCTCTTACATATAACCACAACTTATAGTAGAGTAATAGCTAAGCAGACTCTACTGGTAGTACTTGGGTCATGGAAGAGAAGATTTTAATTCAAGTCTCATGGTTTAAAAAGATGAGGAGTCTATTTACATCCAGAGACAGCTCCTGGAGACATCTAAAAGCACTTTAACTTGCCTGGAAAGTTAAGTGTGCTAGGTAGAAGACTGAAAAAAGACTGATCACAGGAAAGTTGAGTGCCTAGTTAGGAAACTTTGATTTTGCTTGTGTTATACTAAGATTGGGCTGCATTGGAAAGAAAGCAAAGGTTGGACACAAGTGAGTGTCCTACATCCCACTACTTGACACTTTCAAAGTATCTAAGCCTCTAAACCGCAAAGGTTCAAATGCTTTTTTATTTTCAACTGAAGGATCATTAAATATGCGTCTTCCGGTATAATTTCCTGCAGAGAAGCTCTCTCATGATTATGTAGATTTTTAGATGTCCCATCATCATTATTGGTAAGAGTTCTGATAGAACCATTTCTTTCCTTGTGAGAAGTGCTGTAGGATGTTACTGCTCCACTGTAATTCATAGACAGTTTTCATTCATAATTTTTTATGCTCAGAGGTCATCAAAAAAACCAACATAAGTGAATGGATTTGCCTTTGGATTATTTCCAGATTGATTTATTGATCTTTCAGAGGAGAGGTAGTAAAGAATACTTTGTAAAAGTATTTTTGGAGTAGTGGATTAGAAAGAATAAGTGTCAAAGTTAAGAAAGTGATGTTTTTTTAAAGAGCAAGATAATGGATAAGAAATTATTCGAGGACAATGAGTTTGCATTTATGGTGTGGTTCGCAGGGAGTCCTATGGAGTAATGAGGAACAAGGAGGAGTAGATCTTTAATGGAGAAAAACACTGTGACACAGTATATGTTTCCATAGTGAAACTTTTAGTGAGATGGCAAAATGCAAGACTTGGTGAGAGAAGTTGTAGGCTGAATTAAAAAAAGAACTAATCATGAATGAGTGCAATAATTTAGTAAATTAGATGAATAGCAAATGTAGATAATAAAAATGTATAGAAGATGAAAAGAGTTAGCAATGGAAGGGTTAGCAATGGAGGCTGGTGCTTAAATTGCTAGTTGAAACAAGTGAATGACTAAACTCTCAGAAGAAGCATGGGCTATGGAGTAGCCTACTCTCAAGGGTAGAAAGTGGTAACTATATTTAATCGTCAATGTAATAGGAATTCTAGTGACAGTTTCATTAAAAGTAGGAACACCAAAAGAGGTAGATGATCTTTGAAGGCATAGAAAAGTATGTTCAGTGAAACATATTGATATTTAATAATATCTACCAACGTGAGCTCATAGAAATTAGAAGTTAAAAATAAGAGCTCACACTGTCTCCATGAGAGGGAAGAGAACAAGTCTCAATCTGAAATAAAGACAACATTTTAGATTCAAGGAATGCTCCTGAAACACAATAATCGTGTGGGCCAAGGATGAAAAGTGAGAAGTAAATTTATGGTAACAATGGTGTGTCTGTTTCCATTCAGTTAGCAATAAGAAGTTTTAAAAGTGCACTGTGTTTAATAACAACTTTGGTGCAAAGTAACACCTTTTGAAAGTTTTTTTTTTTTTAAAGTCCTTAAGCATGAGAATGACTTTTCAAAGAATAAGCAGAAATTTTTCAAAAACCTGTTTGTAAGTGGATAAACACACTGGTGAGTTTAACCTTAGCCTCTTAGTTGCAGAGTGAGAAGGGCAGAGCTCCTTGGTGTCACCAATTAAGGGCTTGAAAGCTGAGGAAAGAATACAAACGGACTGGCAGACTTCTGGAAATGTCACCGTGACCTTGACTATCAGACCTGCAGGAGGCCACCTGCTTTTTCTCACTTCTTGAGTGCAGAGAAAAATCTGGGTAGAAAAAGAATGGGCTTTTGCAGGATAGAACTCTACAGTGCTAACTCTAGACATAGCAGCTTCGTGATTTGCTGATCCACTGATGCTTATCTATGGCATAGAAGCACGGGTACCTTCCTTGGGGGAAGGAGTAGTCATTTTATTATTAAACAACCTAAGGGGGTCCCTAGGAGGACCTTGATAAAAAATAGAAAACTTTGAGATACGGATTTTAAGACAACTATGCAAATATGATGTTTTTCTAGCTGCAAGCTAGGATACTACAGGGCATTTTTGCCTCAGTGTCCAATTTGTAATATAGTCCAAAGAAAAGAAAACTGTATTCTGGACTGAGTGATCTGTCAACTTTGTGTTTGCATTCATTTACCCTAGGTTCTGCTATATACTTGAATCAACTTCAATTTCACTATTCTATTCATAAAATTGGGGAGAGTCTGGTTAACTCAATTTTTTTTGTCAGTAAAAATGTCATGATGCTGTCATCTCAGGCTATTGAATAGGTTTCTTAGAAGGATCAGAGTAAAGGCCAGCAGGACCCTGAGCAAGCACTGTTACAACTTAAGATATTAAAGTACTTTTTTCCGTATAATGTTTATAATTTTATATTTTTCCACAGTGCATTTACATTATTTTAGTTGTTGGAAACATGAATATTTCAAACCTGATGACAGCATGGTAGATCATGCAGTCAATAATTTAACAACTTATTTCATCTTCTAGATAATCTATCTTTGCCGAAATGCCAAAGATGTCGTCGTTTCTTATTACTACTTTTTCCTGATCATGAAAAGTTATCCAAATCCTAAATCTTTTTCTGAATTTGTGGAGAAATTTATGGAAGGGCAAGGTGAGAACACCTTAAATTCTTTGAATCTTTTCTTTCCTTAAAGAAGAACAATACAAATCCTATTTTATGCAAAAAAAATAAATGAGTCAATAGAAATAGAGATAATATAAAATAAGTACAATATATATAAACAGAAATATATAATAAAATATAATATAAACATACAGACAGAGAGATAAAATAAATCTATAAATATGCACAACAGATTAATATATGTAAACAGAAATATATAATTAAAAGATGAAATAAATATATGTAAACAAATGTAAACAGATGTAGAATATAAGGTTTCTAAGAAATATAATATTATATAAACCTAAAACACTGACACTTAGATTGATAGTAGGGCTTCTGTATGTGAGGATGATGGAAAATTAAGACTCTAGGCATTACATTATAATGCCAAGAAGTGAAAGCATTGACTTACATGTGACATCAGGGGTGGCAATTTCTGCTCCATAAGTCTGAGACATAGTATCTCCCTTCTCGAACATACATTTTCATATGTTAAAAAATGTTTTAGAACATGCTGTTGCAACAGGATTGAACCAAAATTTAAATGAGGTATAAAAACATTGTTCATTCCTTTCCAAGTAAAACACCAAGGCAATAAGTGAAGTCACATGTAGGAATTTACAATCATTCTGAATACCTGCAGAACTCCTGCCTGTTCTTCTAGGCATGTAGACTGAGCATTTTAATTTTGATTTCACGGAACAGTAAAGAGTTCCTTGAGCAGTTACTATAAAAACTACCATTTTATTAAAATTATGACAAAAACACCCGAGTCTTTATGTTTTAATTGAAATGGGCAAAGAATATTTTGAGTTTAATTCAATAAGTCATGTGAATTGTATAAATAAGGATGTTGAAGAAAAATATTTATAACCATAGAAGATAATATTACTCATTATCCCTTGTGGCTTACATCATGAAGAAAGTATATGCCTCAAGATTGTCAAATTATCTTCAAATTACAAGAAAAATAACTTAAAAGGCCAATTGAACCTTTTCGAAATTATCTTTGCTTTTAGTGTCAAATCACAGAGAAAGGTCAATGTCAAGTCTACTGGTGACACAGAACATGTTTGTACTGTTCTGTTGGCCTTGGATTTGATAAAGCTGTTGTGTAAGGCTAAAAGAAGAAACAGTAACAGCATTTGTTACATCACCTTTTGTCCAAAATAAATTGTCCATATGAGAACACCTTTCACATTCTAAATTGCTAGTGCTTAAGTAAATGCTCCATCAATTACTAATTTCTCCCTCTCTCTCTCTCTCCCTCTCCCTCCCCCCTCCCTCTCCTTTCCCCCCACTTTCCCTCTGTCTCCTTGTCTCTGTCTCACACAAACAAAAACACAGATACACATACAAACAGACTCACACAAACACAAATGCACAGACACACAGCTACACACACACACACACACACACACACTCATGTGTGTGCATGCTCTCATTATTCTAAACTGAGTTTGTTTCTTATCTTTTCTTAGTATTCTATCTACTACAGGTCATGATGATAAAACTAAAAATAATGTTTCTGAGGAGGAAATTATGCAACAATTTTTACGTAATTGCTACACAGAACTCTTTTAAATAAGTGCAATTGACCTATAAATTCTAATTCTATGATCATTTTAGACTTTTATTAACAATTTGGATACTTATGTTAAGCTTGTAAAATGATAACATGATATGTTTACACTTATGTCTTCAATTTTAGTTCCGTATGGTTCCTGGTATGATCATGTAAAATCTTGGTGGGAGAAGAGTAAGAATTCACGTGTTTTGTTTATGTTCTATGAGGACATGAAAGAGGTAAGAAAAACGGAATGCATAATGAACATTCTAGCAATTCTTAAGACGATCTTAGCATCTAACAACTCACTGTATACAAAATTATCACTGGAAACCAGTTGCTGACCAGAAAAAGGAAAGATACAATAACCCAGTTTGATTAAGTCAGACTTGAGTTTAGTAAATAAAAGTGTTTGAGGAACAAACCCATGTTAAATCCTAGTGTTAAAACTTCTCTAAAGATAAAATTGCAAGAAAAACCTTGAATTCATGAAAAATAAGAAACAAAATAATAACATCACATATGCTCACCACACTTGATCTTTCCCTGCATACTGCCTTCTGGAAACTAGAGACACAGAAATGAAAAAATTAGAAAGAACCATTTTACTAGGATCAAATTTAACAATTTTATATGTTTAATACGTGAAATTCATTCTGCACATATCATGTTTGCACAACACTAGGCAGGGTAGTCTATTCCTCTAATTTTTAGCACTTATGAGACAGGTAATTGGGAGTGTAAGCTATATTTGAGCAGAACAGCAAGTCACGCCTCAAAATGAATGAAAAATAAATAAGAACAGGCCAAGGAGATATGTTCATGGATAAAGTCCAGCTATGCAAATTTGAGGATGCAGTTCGGATCCCCAGCATTTAAGTTAAACCAGGAAGGGATCGGAACCTGCCTCTAATCCTGTGCTCTGGAGGCAGGGAATGCCAGGGGCAATCTCGCATGATAACCTAGTACAATTGTTAGCTCTGGGTTGAGTGAGACACCTGCCTCAGTAGTGGAGAGTGATAGTTCAAGTTACACTGGTACACATTTCTGACTTTCACACACTTGAATACAAGGGCATACACACTTACCTGCATGTATGTTCATATACATGCAAGCTTGAACACACAAATACATACACACACACATGCACACAAACACACACACACACACACACACACACACACACACACACACACACACACACACCCAAATATCTGGAAAAATAAAGACACAAAACAATTAGAAAGAACCATTTTACTAGGTATAAAATTTTACAACTCATCTCATTTGAGCCTAAGAGCTTCTGAAGTGTCCCCTGCATCTATTGTTGGATAAAGAAGGATTGATTGAGAATGGTTTGTTTCCTACATGTTATACTTAATTCTAACATGATCAAAGACAGAATAATGTTCTCTACTTTTAGCCTCCTCCCCTTCTCTATGGGTGTTCCCCTCCCCATCCTCCCCCCATTACTGCCCTCCCCCCAACAATCATGTTCACTGGGGGATTCAGTATTGGCAGGACCAAGGGCTTCCCCTTCCACTGGTGCTCTTACTAGGCTATTCATTTCTACCTATGAGGTTGGAGCCCAGGGACAGACCATGTATAGTCTTTGGGTAGTGGCTTAGTCCCTGGAAGCTCTGGTTGCTTGGCATTGTTGTTCATATGGGGTCTCAAGCCCCTTCAAGCTCCTTCAGGCCTTTCTAAGATTCCTTCAACGGGGGTCCCATTCTCAGTTCAATGGTTTGCTGCTGGTATTTGCCTATGTATTTGTTGTATTCTGGCTGTGTCTCTCGGGAGAGATCTACATCCGGCTCCTGTCTGCCTGCACTTCTTAGCTTCATCCATCTTGTCTAGTTTGGTGGCTGTATATGTATGGGCCACACGTGGGTCAGGCTCACTTTGGTTTTTAAATCTCTTTGTTTCTCCACAGGATATCCGAAGAGAAGTTGTGAAGCTGATAGAGTTCCTGGAGAGAGACCCATCAGCAGAGCTAGTAGACAGAATCATTCAACATACGTCATTCCAGGAGATGAAGAACAATCCATGCACCAATTATTCAATGCTGCCAGAGACCATGATAGATCTAAAAGTATCGCCTTTCATGAGAAAGGGTGAGAAGACAGAGTCATGTTACTTTCCATTAAAAGGTCTAAGCTGCCATGACTTAGGCAAAATCTTCTCAAGGTTATTCACCCTGCATAAACAGCATGTGTTTTCTTTACAACTGTTTTTCCTTGAATACTCTTATTGAATTATCACTTGTGCAGAGGCATTAAACACTATTTATTAATGTACTCAAGACCATATATACTAATAATAACCTTCTGTTTCTTGTTTATTCAGTTTGAGAAGCATATCATGTAAAGCATAATGTCTGACACTTTAGTCTAAGCTTCAGCAATGATCCCATAGTGCACTAATTGTTACCCAGTCTTTGTGTTCTGGGTGTGTACCATATGACTCACACATACTATCTCCATATTATGATTTCTGTCTTAGTCAGGGTTCTACTCCTGCACAAACATCATGACAAGGAAGCAAGTTGGGAGGAGAAGGGTTTATTCAGCTTACACATTCACATTGCTGTTCATCACCAAAGGTAGTCAGGACTGGAACTCATACATGGCAGGAAGCAGGAGCTGATAGGTCATGGAGAGATGTTACTGGTTTGCTTCCTCTGGCTTGCTCAGCTTGCTTTCTTCAGCTTAAGGACCCACAATGGGCTGGGTTCTCACCACTTGATCACTAGTTGAGGATATGCCTTACAGCTGGCATTGGAGCATTTCCTCAAGTAAGGCTCTTTTCTCTGTGGTAACTTCAGCTTGTGTCAAGTTGACACACAAAACCAACCAATATAATTTCTGACTAGGAAGATGGATTTACTATCTCATTCTGTGGTGAAGAAAAAAAATCTAAAAAGTCAGTCATATTTTCTCTATACAAATGACAGAAATTTTGAATACTAAGTGACTAAAGTAAGAATTCAAACATAATTATAATCACTAATAATATCAAGACATAATGAAAGCAAATTTTATTTACATAGAAGCAATTCTTGATCAGCAATAGTAAATTTGTATATCTGACATTTGGGGAATATATATATATATATATATATATATATATATATATATATATATATATTCCAAGTAACAATGCTTGGTAAGTAATTGGATTTAAAGGCATAATTCTGGATTTGAAAATTTATCAGTAAAAATATGATATTAAGTAATTTGACAGTCATTGCCCCATGAGTCTCATCAGAGAAGGCCTGATTTATGAGAGAAAATAAAAGAAGAAAGGTCACTTGAAGTAGTGTAGGAAGAAAAGGATGAGTCAATAGAAGTTTCTTCAAGAAAAAAATTATCTTTGTAAAAATCAAACATGATACTTAAATATTTTATTCAGGTATTAAATATTAGGAGAATTTTTCACATTATTAATGAAAGAGATGCAGGATAGAGGGATCTTACAATTTCTGGCTTTAGGAGTTAACACTTCTGATTACTGCCTGTTTCGTTGCAGGAATTGTAGGAGACTGGAGGAACCACTTCCCTGAAGCCCTGAGGGAGAGATTTGAGGAGCACTACCAGCGGCATATGAAGGACTGCCCTGTGAAGTTTAGAGCAGAGCTCTGAGACACTTCCTTGTGTCTGAAATTGGAGTAGTCTCCAATTTATCCTTCAGTTTTTCTTGTTTTGAATTCAGTAGAAGTAGAAGTCTTTTGAAGACTGAGGGTTTAAATTCATTCTGTTTTTTTTAATCTAACTTTTATATCAATCTAGTTTCTGAATGTTTTGTTGGCAAAATAACATTTTCATATATATATATATATATATATATATATATATATATATAACACAAGCATTGTCCTCTAATAGTGTTCAAAGATTTCCAATAAAAATAATTTGATGTCTGCATACTTCATTGTTCATTTTCATTCATTACTACATATGTATATATATTATATATAAAATATATATTGTTATACACAAATCAACAAACAAGTGCTTTGGAACTGGCAAGTAGGTAACCTTGTGATTGTATTTGAAGCCAAATATATGCAAAATTATATGAAGAAATTAAAACAGCATCAAGAATTATGAGGTCACTTCAAGATAATATCTATAGATTCATCTGCAAAAACATGGCTTTTTAATAAATATAACAAAGTATATATTTATTTTATATATTATATATAAGAACACTATAATATAAATCACCATATTCATAATATATTATAAGGTGTTATATTAATATATTAGTGTGTTAATATATAAGTTAACATAATTATACATGTGTATTATATATCTATATGATAATGTATGAGTATGTATATATTCATATATAATACATTATATTTACATTTAACAATATGTATTTATCTGTCGCTTCTGTTTCCGTCCAGCAGAAAGGAGCGACATTACGACGTTCTTCTCAAAGCAGAACCTTTCATCTGCACGGAAGCAGCAATCTCTCTTTTCTTCCCTTCATCCTCTCCCCAGCCCCCAAGCACCCTCCCTAATATCCTCCCTCAACTCTGCCTCCTCCGTCCAGACTGCATAGTCTCAGTTCATAGGTCCACGTCACATGGCCTGATCTTGTGTCATGGTGTGCCCGTGCAGCTCTCACAATGGACGTGGCTAGTTTGAGGTGTGTGAGGAAGTCAGGTGTTAGTCATGAGACTTAGCTGCAGTCCCGGGCGCCATCTTGGGACTGCCGCCACACCCGCTCCCTACATCTTTGTGACTGTATAGCTCAGAATGGCTCCTTACATTTATCTATAAATGAATATATAAATATTCACATATAAATAACATCTGGTTATTCCATGTGAATGTTAATTGTGAAGCCACTTGATTCCAGGCTTGTTGTGACAGAAATATTCAGTAACATTTACAATCTCAACTCCTGTGTCTGTTCCTACTGCTCTGTAGGCGTTCCTATATGAAGCATTGGCTTTGTTTGATGCCCTGCAAGGATAACTAGGCTCTCAAAGGTTCTAGTGCTTCTCAATGCCCCTCTTAACCTCCTGCTATACCTAATCCCCTGTCTTTTTCTTTTTTCGTTCACTTCCTATAGAAATACTGAATTTATCTTGTGAGTGTTCACAGAAAAGCCTCTAACCTTTATTAGGTTTGACTTATTTATGATGCCTGTGCAAGGTAAAAACAAAATTCACCCCTTAATATTGCACATATATAAAATGTGTAAGAGAAGAAATGGGGAATCTATACTTTCTCTTTAGGTCTAGTATTGCCAAAGCATGTGTAAGACTGATAAAATCCTTCCCTGAACACATAGTTTTTTCTTTGTGCCATGTACAGTAAATATCATGTGGGTTTTTTTTCTGCTTTTGTCTGAATAGTGATGTTGTTCATGTGTTACAAATGTGTTTACATATGCACAGCCTAGACATAGATTCTACTAATTTATAAGTTTTGTCCTGGGAGCTATTAACTGTACATTTATGTTCATAAAACATTTTATATGATTTTAATTCGTCAAATCGGCAATAGCTTAAAACAAGCATGTGATTAGTCAGAGAAAGTAGCAGCTCTGAAATTCTTCTAAATGTGTGTCGTTCCCCCCACCCCCATCCTCCACCCCCACCCCCACCGTGTATTCATTTGAGACTCCTTTTCTCCATGTTGCTCTTTGTTTGGGAAGATGTTTATGGTTTTCATCCCAGTATCCTGATGCCTTCAGTTTCTACTCAGAAGCAGAGGTGACGGAGGGAGGAATGAACGTGAAGTCAAATTGATGGTTGTTGACTTTCCTGATTCATTCTGAGACCAAACTAATTGGGGTTTGCACCTCGGTGAAATGAACCAGATAGGATGTATTTGTGAATTTCCTTTGCTCTCTAATGATAGATTTGTTTAAGCTTTATCACAACTCCTAAATGTATGGCTCAGGAAACTTAGAGGAAGGGACAGGAAGTTTGTAAGAGCCTGAGTGGCAAGAAGATGTCTGCCTGAAATATTATCTCCTAGAAACATACACAAAAGAAGACTGAAACAATGGTACCATCCATGGGCAAGTTAAAGTAGAAGGGCTAAAATTTCATGGGGCCCCTTAGACAAAGAACCAGGGGACAACTAATGACTGCTGGGAGGAGAATTAGCTTATCTCAGGGATGTGTCCCATTATTGATTGTCTAATACAGAATAGTCAGTCTTGTAAACATATACAATCAATAAAAAGACTCTAAAGGGTATATACTTATATGTGTATTTGTGCGTATGTATATGTATATGATATATATATATATATACTTGTGCATGCACATATATAATACACATATATAACAATAATAATTAAAGAAAAGCAGGCTATTGACTTGAGAGTGAAGGCATGGAAGGTGCTCGAGGTAGGAAGAGGGGGGAAGTGAGGTAATTCTATTCAATTAAAATGAATAAAATTATCATTACATCACTTCCCTCCTTTCTTTCCTTCCTCCAGTCCCTCAAATGCCCCCACCACTCTCAACTTAATCTCTTTTTCATTTGATTATTTTGCATATATGCAAAAATATATAATTATAACCAGCTGAATCTATTTTTGTTGTTGTTGTATGCGAGGTTTCAGAGTTGATCACTCCTTATGGATAACCAACCAGGAGACTCATCCCTGAGAGAGGTTAATGACCTCTCTCAGCAGTCATTAGTTGCCTATGGTTCTTAGTGTAGTTGTAGGACCTGTGAGAGTTCTCCCCTCCATGCTAGTGTTGGGGTACATCGTGTAATGCTGTGTCTCTGCATAACCATTTGTTGATTGCTCATAAGCAGAGAACTAAGCACTAGCTGGATCTTGGCATTTTTTTTCCTATGGCCCATCGCCAGCCTTATATTTTGTAAAATTCATCCTTCTTTACTATGTTGATTGGCTTTAATAAACATCTGATGGACAATAGGTAGGCAGGAAGTAGAGGGAGGAACTTCTGGACAGAGAAAGGGTGTCTGGGAGAAAAAAAAAACTCAGAAGCAAGAGATTGAGCAGGGACACAAGAAGAGACAGAACTGGAACTGAGAGAAAGAACTAGCCACCTGGTGGGTTGTGGGCTAGAATAATAAGCTTAAGTTAGATGAGAAGGTTGGAGGCAGCCCAAGCTGAGGTCCTAAGCTTAAATATGTAAGAGTCTCCATGTCTATTTATATACCTAACAGGTCTGTAAAAGTCATTTTATATGTTAGTGCCCATTGATATTTCCATTGCTCAGGTTTTTGTCTATGCAGCCAATTTTTTCTTTTTTCTTTTTTTTTTTTTTTCCTGGAGCTGGGGACCGAACCCAGGGCCTTGCGCTTCCTAGGCAAGCGCTCTACCACTGAGCTAAATCCCCAACCCTATGCAACCACTTCTAAGAAAGGATGTCCCACAGCTAACTTCCTTCATGCTGGACTCTTTGCTTAAAGACAGTCCCACCAGTCATCTTCCTTGAACAGTAAGCACCTTATGAGGCACAATCAAAGTTGCACAGAGAGTCACTGCCCTCAATATTTTCCTCTAGACAAAGGCAACCCACATGTGTACATTTCCCAACTTTCCTGATCTGAATTGGGGGCGCTGGCCTATCTGTACTTGAGTTATTATTTTCACTGCCCCAAGAATAAGCATCCAAGATAAAGGCATCTTCTGAAGGCTCACTGGTTCTTTGTTTATTGGGAACTGAGATGTCCTTCTGGATTCTGAGTCTCCTTACTAAAAGAATTTAAAAACAGATTCAAAGAAGCCCAAGTATAGCGAATTTTGGGAGGAAAAACAACAGAATTAGCAAGCTATAAAATCCTGGCAACAGTCTGGAGGAGGAGGAGAGGAGGTGAAGACAAACAAACAAACAAACACCAGGAACTGCAGTTTCACAGTTCGACACAGAGACAGAAACACATTGATTATCTCCAGAGTGTCAGAAAAAGCATGGTTAGGTTTTACACCGGTTACCCAAATACAGACGAAGTAAAGGAAAAGGGAAAACAACAACAACAACAACAACAACAACAACAACAACAACAACAACAAAAATCGAAAAAAACAAACCCTGTTTAGTGCTGAGCTAGAGATCTAAATATAAAGGCAGTGAATTCCAGGTGCCTTTGACCAAGGACGAACAATTGCACTGGTGAGATATGGTTAGAAATAGAGATGGGGATGGTTTGCTATGAAAGGAAAAGGGGCTGGAGAGATGGCACAATGGTTAAAAGTGCTGACTGCTCTTCCAGAGGTCCTGAATTCAATTCTCAGCAACCACATGGTGGCTCACGACCGTCTGTAATGAGTTCCGATGCCCTCTTCTGGTGTGTCTGAAGACAGCTATGGTGTACTCACATACATAAAATAAATAAATCTTAAAAAGAAAGAAAGGAAGGAAGGAAGGAGAAAGGAAAAGAACCTGCCCTCCAATGGGAGTGGGCTAGTGAACCAAGGAACAACTCTGAATTACCAGGTCAAGAGCCTTTACTGAATATTTATACACCTGCCTGTCCCATTTTTATTTTGCAGGTCTTCTGGAGTTCATTACATAAAGCCCAGGCGAGAAAGGTCTTCCAGTCCTCTGCAACCTGCAAGCTTTTTTATGTGACTCTTAAAATACAAATTAATTGTTTTATTTACTACAATGTCTGCTGCAAGATTGTGTCTCCTCAAAAGACAGGGAAGCTACACCCATGACAACTCAACACTACGGCTACTCAAAGGATCCAAACAAGGAGAACACCATAGATATGACAATATGGAAGGGGAATCTCACCAGTTCCTAGGTTCCCTGCCCTAGACAAAGAGCTTTGGGTAATCGGCCATTTAACAACTGAGAAGGGAAGAGCTACTTCTCCCCAAGCACGAGGCCCCTGATTGGTTATCCTATACAAAATGGTCAGTCCAGGAATTTTATACATTCAAGTAATTCTAAACATCCTTAGCAGATTATATTTACATATGTATGTGTTTATGTATGTAGGGGTAATAATTAAAGGGCAGAAAGCCATGAATTAGAGAGAGATTGGAGTAAGGGTTGTGATGGGAGGAATTGGAGGAAGGAGAGAGAAAGAAATGATAAAACTATATTTTAATGTTTAAATTCCAAATAAAATATACAAGTTATATGTTAATTTTGATGTTTCTGCCTTCAATCTCCTGCCTCACTATGATTTTTCTTAATACATTTAAATTTACATAACATTCACTCACTCATAATGGCCCTTTGATATGGGCTTCTCACACCCTTAGGAACGAAAGTCACTGTATATGTATATATAGCTTTGAACTCCCAGTCCTCATGCCTCTACCTCCCAATTGCTGAGATGACAAACTTGTGCCTCTGACTCTGGTTTATAAAGTGCCAGGGAACAAGCCCCAGACTTCCTGCTTGTTAGGCAAGCACTCGGCTAGCTGAGCTCCATCCCTACCCTGGGGTTGGTTTTGATGGACTTAACTTTTAATCAGAGCTTGAAAAAGATGAGACCCATGCGTCATGCTCCACCATGGGATGGACGTTGTGAAACAATCCGTCCGCATTTGTGCTCCTACAGAAAGCGAGGGAGAAAAGGGAAATGAACACATGGACTTAAAATGAAGACCCTTTCATTTTAGAAAGTGCTTCTTTGGGGGAGGTTATTTTTCCAACTTCACGAGTCACGAGTGTACTCTGTGCTTCTGCCGTTTCTATAATCTATGCTAATTTTGTTACTACTTTAAAAAGTTTCCACTTTCTTACTCAAGCGTGTTTATTTGCTGAGAAAAATATGTGTAAATATCAACCCGGGAAACCAGGAACATCCTTAGCAAGGGCCTTAGGGTAGATAGAGGCTTTGTGTGGACCATGAGGCTGAAGGGCTCAGTAGAGGAGCCCCAGAGATGCTGGGACTTGAAGAGTCTTCCTTTCTCATGGAAAGCAATCTCTCTCTCTCTCTCTCTCTCTCTCTCTCTCTCTCTCTCTCTCTCAAGTTTTTTTTTTACTTATTTTTTATTGGATATCTTTTTTTTATCTTTATTAACTTGGGTTTTTCTTATTTACATTTTGATTGTTATTCCCTTTCCCGGTTTCTGGGCCAACATCCCCCTAACCCCTCCCCCTCCCCTTCTATATTGGTGTTCCCCTCCCCATCCTCCCCCCATTACCGCCCTCCCCCCAACAATCATGTTCACTGTGGGGGGGGGGTTCAGTCTTGGCAGGACCAAGGTCTTCCCCTTCCACCAGGCTATTCATTGCTACCTATGAGGTTGGAGCCCAGGGTCAGTCCACTTAGTCTTTGGGTAGTAGCTTAGTCCCTGGAAGCTCTGGTTGGTTGGCATTGTTGTTCATATGGGGTCTCGAGCCCCTTCAAGCTCTTCCAGTCCTTTCTCTGATTCCTTCAACAGGGTCCCGTTCTCACTTCAGTGGTTTGCTGCTGGCATTCGCCTATGTATTTGCTGTATTCTGGCTGTGTCTCTCAGGAGAGATCTACATCCGGTTCCTGTTGGCCTGCACTTCTTTGCTTCATCCATCTTATCTAATTGGGTGGCTGTTTATGTATGGGCCACATGTGGGGCAGGCTCTGAATGGGTGTTCCTTCTACCTCTGTTCTAAACTTTGCCTCCATATTCCCTGCCAAAGGTATTCTTTTTTTTTTTTTTTCTTTTCTATTTTTCGGAGCTGGGGACCACGCTAGGCAAGCGCTCTACCACTGAGCTAAATCCCCAACCCCTGCCAAGCGTATTCTTGTTCCCCTTTTAAAGAAGGAGTGAAGCATTCGCATTTTGGTCATCCCTCTTGAGTTTCATGTGTTCTAGGCATCTAGGGTAATTCAAGCATCTGGGCTAATAGCCACTTATCAATGAGTGCATACCATGTGTGTTTTTCTGTGATTGGGTTACCTCACTCAGGATAATATTTTCCAGTTCCTTCCATTTGCCTATGAATTTGTAACTTCATTGTTTCTGATAGCTGAGTAATATTCCATTGTGTAGATGTACCACATTTTCTGTATCCATTCCTCTGTTGAAGGGCATCTGGGTTCTTTCCAGCTTATGGCTATTATAAATAAGGCTGCTATGAACAGAGTGAAGCACGTGTCTTTTTTATATGTTGGGGCATCTTTTGGGTATGTGCCCAAGAGAGGTATAGCTGGGTCCTCAGGTACTTCAATGTCCAATTTTCTGAGGAACCTCCAGACTGATTTACAGAATGGTTGTACCAGTCTGCAATCCCACCAACAATGGAGGAGTGTTCCTCTTTCTCCACATCCTCGCCAGCATTTGCTGTCACCTGAGTTTTTGATCTTAGCCATTCTCACTGGTGTGAGGTGAAAGCTCAGGGTTGTTTTGATTTGTATTTCCCTTATGACTAAAGATGTTGAACATTTCTTTAGGTGTTTCTCAGCCATTCCGCATTCTGAGGAAGTTTATAATGGATTGTTTTTTCCTTGTGAGAGGAGAGAGGTGAGAGCCACAGCTCTGTGGACAGCTGGCAGAGCGAAATAAGCAGCTCTTTCTCTGTTCCATTGTTTCTCCCTGACTATGCAAAGCTCACCTTTTTGTGTCTGTTTGTCTGTGACAGGGTCTTGCTGTATAGCCCAGGATAGCTTTGAACTCCTGATCATCTGGGATTACGGGTATATGGTAGCCAGCTTTTATCATATTTATTGAAGGAATTGTTACAAACGGTGTGATGAATTTCTCTCTATGTCTTTCTATTTGTGTATCTAGATATACATCTTGGTGAGGCAAAAAAAAAATAAAAACAATAAGTAATAAATAGAAACAGAGTGCTAAGGTGTCCATGAAGCTTTAAGCTAAGTCGGACTGTAGCTTAGCTATGGCCATGCTTATGTCTTAGGGCATGTAGAATATCAGCTTCTCAGAAGTGGGTATGTGGCCTTTGCACATGACCCTGGTAAGCAAGCATAACATAGCAGCAGGATGCCGTGTTCGTCTGCTGCGAGTCACTGTGCAGGATGTAACAAGGTGGAAAATGCAGCCAACTCATGACAGGTGACTTCATTCTCCCTAGTAGCCAGCCAATCAGATGTGTGCTTCTGCAGGACTCAGAGATGTGTGCAGGAAGCCTGTGGCTAGTTGTGCTGCTGCTGCTGAGTTATACATCTCAACACATCTCCCCCTGGCTTCGGGGGTTTGTGTAAGCTGACCAGGACCAGCCAGCTCTTCCACGGTGACACAGTACGGCATTAGGATTTTTGCGTCTGACTCTGTCAGGTGCTGGTGAGAACAAAGCACGAGATAGAAGAGATGTAGTAAAGAGGGCAGGGATCCAAAGGAGCCTGGACTGCTAGAACGAGCATAGAACAGAAGATAGAGAACTCAGGCTGCAAAGACTCAAATTGTCTCAAGTGATGATTATGCAATTACAGTGACAAAACACTTGTTAAATCAGGATTGCACATTAAGGGGATTTAGAACGGTTTCATAAGCCAATTGCAAAAGACGCTAATCGTTAAACAATCTACGGTAAATATGAAGAGTGACATAGTAGGAATCAGTAGACCACACTAAGAAATGAGACAATACTGTGACTCCGTGCCTATATATAGTCATTCTTCAGGGCTAGTAACCCTGGTTTGACTGAGCTGAAGATTGTGTGTGTGTATATATATATATTTATGTGTGTGTGTGTATTTCATAATGCTAATTCCAACTTAGCCATGCTTGTATTTATTTTTTTAAAATAATTTGTTTTATGAAGTATACTGTCGCTTAAGACACACCAGAAGAGGGCATCAGATTCCACTATAGATGGTTGTGAGCCACCATGTGGTTGCTGGGAATTGAACTCAGGACCTCTGAAAGAACAGTCATCTCTCCAGCCCCATGCCTGCATTTCTGGCACTACAGAAGTAGCTTCAGGAGGATCACAAGTTCAAAGCCAGTCCAGGCTACATAGCAAGACCCTGTCAAGAACCAAAACACATTCATGAAAACTAACGTGGGAAGTCTAATTGGAATGCTGTACTTCTGAGGTGCAGAAAGCACTCAATAGTCAGTGCATGAAACCAGTGAGTGAATAAAGTGGATACTTATGATCAGCAGCACTATGCAGCCCTGGGAAGAGCAATGCATCATCCAGGTGAGCTGTGTGGGCCACTGCCCCTCATAGTGATTTGAACCATCTTTTCTGGTTCTGAGAGTACCCTGTTAGTTAGGGAAGCTGTTGACGTCAAGCTGTTGTTGGAGGGTCTCCAGTTAGAGATGCTGTAGACTCCTAAGAGGCACTGTCTGTTGAAAGGAATCATGAGCTCAATTTGGAAGAACAGGAAGAGCAGGGCTTTCAAGATCTTCTGCTTCTGCAGCAATAGACTGAGACTGTGACTGGGAGGGAGGGAGGGGAGAGAGAGAGAGAGAGAGAGAGAGAGAGAGAGAGAGAGAGAGAGAGAGAGAGAGAATGATGGTGATGGTCATGGTGTTGTTGTTGGTGGTGGTTGTGGTGGTGGTGGTATTGTCAAGCAGACCAGGATGTCATGAGCTTTGGAGGATATCCAGTATTTCTGAAACAGAAGGTCTAGGCAGAACCCAGGACTTTGTGTTTTCAGATAATGTGATGTCGATGTTTAAGTTGGACACCCAGAAGTTGAGAGCCAAGATTCTACAGAGGAAGGGATCTTTAAATGGTTCTGCCCAGCAGCAATACTTAAAGGAAACTGAATGTGAGACTCTCTGCTAACAAGAGGCTGGGTTTGTATGAGGATTCATTTCCTCATAGCTTTCCCAAGGCCTCTGCATGGGAGCTAGAAATGTACCTTCCCAGAACAGCTTTAGCCAGGCGTGGCCCATGGAAAGGCACCAGCTCTCACAGGAGCTGAAGGCCTGCCTTCTAGGAAGAAAACATTCTTGTGTGGCTGTAGGTAGGCAGGGGAATGAACAGCGAGGGACTGGCAAGTTGCAGAGCTATCTTACTTCAGTGTCCTGCATTGATTTGTGCTATGGACTCACAGCCAGGCCAGAGAGGACAGCATTCGTAACTGTGGGGTATAATGGAGACGTGTATAGGATGGAATTACTAACATTGGCAAAGCATCTGACTGCCTTAGTCATATATCAAATTGGGACCACAGTTGGAGTAGCAGAGGCAATCCCATTATCTCTGGGCTGGAGGGCCATGCTGCTAAAACTGCTGGAAATTGCAAAGCACAGCAGTGTGGAGAATATAGGTGGTGAGGACTGGTAATCAGGAAAGCACCTCTCTGGGGCCGGCCAAGGACCTATCATGTATCAAGCCCATGGTGGCCCTGACCTGGGGATGGGGTGACTCACATACAATGTTATCTCATTACATTTTCACAGCGGTCCCTGCAACGTGTTAATAGCTTCATTTTGCTGATGGGGAAATAGGCTGAGAAAGCTAATCTAACTTTCCCAATACCACAGGGCAGCAGATGGGAGTCTTCCTAAAAAGTTTTGAGGACTTGAGCATTCAAGAGGACATCTTAGCATTGAAAGGTGTAACAGCCTCTTGGCTGGCTCTCTCTATCTTGTGGCAGAATTGATTTGTAATTGTTTCAGCAATGGAGAATGTATTGGCCAGTACCTGGCCAAAACAATTTTTTTGGTATTGGAACAATATTTGTTTCTAGACCAACACATGAATGGCCATCACATATGGGAAATTATATGAACACATTTCCTGTAGGTGTCAAAGTCCCTGAGACTCTTTGGTAATTATCAGCCTGTAATTAGGGTGTTGTAGAAAAAATTGCTTATTTCAAAGGTTCTATCTGCAGTGACGAGCGACTAAGGAGGGGGAAAAGTTAAATCAGGATTTAAAAAAAATGGTATGTTCCCATCATGGTTGTTGAAAAGGATGACAACCAGCTGGGTAGATACTGCCTAGGCTGTTCCCCAGGAATGTTGCTGACTTGTGTGTAGATCACAGGCAGACTTTAACTAGAGACAAAAAATGTCATCAAAATAAACTAGGTGCTTTCCCACACAGAGAGTGCGGGAATACGAGCAAAACAAATTCAATCTTCCCTCATGTTCTAAAATACCACCTCACACCCATATGAAGGTGTTCTCAGCAGGCTGAGGGTTTTGTGTAGAGTAAATGTTTGCCGTAACTTTGGGCAGTAGCCAATGTGAGGAGTCTGGGTCCTGAAGGGCTGAGTCTCTAACTGTACAACCTCTCTCTACATCTGCCATAGATCTCTCCCTTCCTCTGCTCCTCATTCTATGTGCAATGTAGCTGGTCTGGCAGAGAAAGATCACAAGTCGGAGAGGAGAATGCAAGATGGAGGCACGTTGCCCTCTGTGTTCACTGACACTTGGTACGAATGTTGAACAGGATCCCAGGTTTCAAATGGCTTTGGAGCAAGCTTACCCATCAAGTTAGAATGGTATAAAATCATGGTGCAGTCCAAGCCTTGGCCTATGTTTAGGGAGGTTGGAAGCTTCCCTTTTGATCCATCAAAGCCACAAGACAATTCCTGCAGGTGACACATGATTCTGATATGTGAAGTTCATTGCAAAATGCAAATGCTGGGCATACTACTGAACAGTTGGAGCCTCTAACAGCCATTGAAATATATCTTCACTGCTAACCTTGGTTCCTGGTACAGAGCTTTGAAGACCACTCTGATTCCCTGAGAGAGTGGCATTGAGAGGAACATCTTAGGTTATTTGTAATAAATATGCCTTGATTCAGCCCAAGTTTATGCAAGTGGGAGAATCTTGGGGCCTGGTTAGCAGGCTGCCATGAGCTCTACAGGAATAGCATGTATAATTAATCTGAGTCAGCTTTCCACACAGGAATGAGTACTTGAGATAGAAAGAGAGAACAAATTTAGTTTGCATCATGGATTCAGAGGTTTCTGTTTATGCTTATCTGGGTTCACTGCTTTGGTAGTGTGATAGCATATCATGATGCTAAGCACATTGTGGAACCAAGATACTTGCTTCACAAAAGCCAGAAGCAAGGAGAGAAGAGGCTAGCCTTGGCCACACTTCCTATAGGCGCCATCACCTCCCAGTAGTGCCAGCAGTTAGTGATCAAGATTCAACAGGTGGGCCTTTGGGGAACGCTTCCAAGGTATATTGGAAACCTCCAGAATAGTAAGCTGAGTGGAGGCGTACTAGAAATCTCCATGTGCACCTGAAAAATGCTCTCCCCCACTTTGCCCCAATAATATCCTCCATTTGTTTGCTCTGGAACTGTGCCTGTTATCATAAACCAGTAATAGTAAATGTCATAATTAGCTTCAGCTGTCAGCTTGGCACAAGCCTACAATCACCTGGGCAGAGGGAACCATAACTAAAAAATTGCCTCAATCAGATTGGCCTGTGGCCATGTCTGTGATGCAGGAGAGCCCAGCCTATTGTGAGCAGTGCCATCCCTAGGCGTGTGAGCCCGAGCTATATAAGAAAGCACGCTGACAAATTAGCAGGAGGAACTTGATAAGCTCTGTTCTTCCACAGTCTCTGCTTCAAGCTTTTTTCCAGGTTGTTGTCTTGAGCTCACGCCCTGGCTTCCCTCAGTTACCTTGTATTGTCCGCTTTGCTGTTGGGAACTTGAAATGGGGGCCATTCTGGCAAATCTGCTCTTTTCCTGTAGGGTTGATACCAGGTTCAAGCTCTGATGGAGTTTATCTAAATGGTGAGTCACCAAGGTGATATCTGTAGAAAACTAAAAAATTGCAAGGAACAAAAACTAGGTAATGTGACCTGTGCCTATAACCTCACAACTTGGGTGCTCGTGGCCAGAGGTCAGAAGATCTAGGTAATCCTTTTCAGCCTGACGTGGAAACATCATCTCAAATAGCTTCTTACTGACCTGGTCTCCCTAGCCTGTATATATAGCGGTAAGGATTTTTCTTTCCTCTTCAAGGTACAAAAATATGCAATTTTTTAAAAAAATTTTTCCACATGACTTTTCTGCTCATGTGCATATCCTGCTTTCCTGGTAGATTTCAAATAGAGGAAAGATAGGCTCAGAAGAAAATTAAGGAATTAAGAAGAAAGTGTGGGCCTGTGTAAGTGAAGGAGACAGCAGCAGCCCCAGCATGGGTGGAGCCATCCATGGCTAATCCAGTTCAACACAAGGGGTTTGGTTTGCTTAAGTCTAAATTATGGCACTGCCACTTGCTTGGCAACATGAGCAGAACATTCTCGTAGGCTGTCTTGCCACTGCTGGCTCTAGTCACTTGTGTTTCTTGTATGCATTCTGTGGTGGTTCGAATAGGTGTCACTCTCAGAGATTCATGTGTTTGAATACTTTACCATAGTGAGTGGCACTATTAGGAGGTGTAGCCTCATTGAAGGAGCTGTGGCCTTGTTGGAGGAAGTGTGTCTCTGTGTATGTGGGCTTTGAGGTCTCCTGTGTTCATGTACTGCCCACTTCCAGCAGAAGCCAGTATCCTTCCGGTTACCTTTGAATCAAGTTGTAGAACTGTTGGCTCCACTAGCACCATGCCTGCCTGGATGCTGCCATGCTTGTCAGCATGATGATAATGACTGAACCTCTGAAACTGTAAGCCAGCCCCAATTAAATGTTTGCCCTTATAAGAGTTGTCTTGGTCATGGTGCCTCTTCACAGCAGTAGAACCCTAGATAAGACACATTCTTATCTTTTACATTCCTGTCACTGAGGTGACAAGGGTGTGATGCAAGTTCATCTGAAATTTGCCAGTAAGCTGCTGGAGTCTAACTGCATCATGCTGAAAGTGGCCAAGCTAATACCACAGGGAAAGAAAGCTCATTGATGAGAATGATAGGGCCTCCTTAGAATGGTTTGTTTATGCCCATGTTAAGTGTTGGAACTCATTTAGGAACAGTGGACTAATGTATTAAGGCCACAGGTGACAAAGCAGCCATCTCTACTGTGGAGCTCTAGCAGGGACTTTCCAGTCCTGTTATGGCTCAAGGGTCATCCTCACAGCAGACGTTCCACAGAGAGTTGCCAATGGTTTGCTTTGCCAGCCTAGAAAGAAAAGCACTGACCTCGGTGGGAATCAGGAAGCTTGAGATGGAGTTTGATCTTATGCAAAGCTTACATATTGAGGGGCTGTAAGATTCGACCTGTATTTGGGTTTGGTTTAGCCCAATAAAGACCCGATAATTAATTGAAATTAATATTAAAACAATCAAATAACAAACAAACAGAAGCTTGGGCATTCCCTGTAGACACTATAGTTTCTTATTTCTCTTAATAATTCAGCTCAGCTAAGCACTCTGATCCAATGGCTTAGGTGTTTGTATAGTGAGGAGCTAGGGACTCAGATAGGAAGCTTACATAAATTCAGGACTCTCCTGCACATGTAGGACCTGCCTCGGCATTCCAGACAACTCCTGGCTTGAAGCTCTTCCTCTGCCCGTCTTTACTGTGACTGTGTTCCTACAGCCCGGCCCATCTCCATCTCTCAGCTTCCTGCCAAATAAGATGTCAATGAGAATAATTGCTTTTTAAATTGGGCACCTAGTTCTTTCAAACATATCACAATCAATTTTTTCTCTATGGCACCAGTATATCATTTCAAGGAAAAATTTAAATGTGCGTGAACAGTGATTGATAAGAAAATAAAATTACCTTATAAATTTAAATAATTATGCTAGCAGAAAGAAAACAGAAATATATGTTGTTATGGGCTGGCATGTGATTGGTTCCGGACTAAAGAGCCATTTTATTTTATTGTTTGGATTCCTGCTAGAGCAGGCATTTATGTGCACTAAGAGTGGGAATGTCTGTGTGACCTTGAAAAATACTGACACCCTTCTGACTTATGTCTTTACCACCTGCAAAGCAGACACTGAAGCGCCCATTCTTTCTTTATTGCATCGGTAAATTAGACCTTGTGTACAAGCTCTGTGAGTTCTTCTGTAGACACAGGGCACACATTGCTGATCTTGATACTGTGAATTGGAACATAGACTAAAGTATTATTTTTTTCTGCAAACCACAGGTTATTATTTCCTTGGCAGCTGAATGACCCTTTTAAGCAAGTGCATATTTCCTTATGAGCCCAGGAAAGAATAGAATGAACCCTTTTCACTTGGCACATATGCACAGTTTTAAATGTTTGTAATGCCTGGCAAGCATTCTGCCCTAATCACTTTGAATCATGCTAGTCACAGTCATAATGAAATAAAGACCTTGTGTTTTTTCATCTATTGTGTTCTTCCAAAAGAATGCAGAATAGATGGGGTTATTAAGAAAGGAGGATTAGATTGTCCTTTGCTATATCAAATACATGGTGTTCTTGTTTTTTTCTGTTTTCTCTACTCTCACCCATTTGAAATGTATCCATGCAGAATATATTTTTGGACCTGGTGTATTTTTTTTTCTGTTGGCTTTAAAGTAAAATGCTCCCAAATCATAGAGAGCCACAGCTCACTTTGCCTCTTACAAGTTGGTCAGTGGACCCAAGCCCACACTCAGGAAGACCTCCTCCTCCGCCCCCCATCCCCACATTACACACTGAAGATTGTTTTATGCCTGTGGTAGGGTTTTACAGAGACATAGAACCAATAGGTTCTATCTGTGAATGCTTAATGGGATTTATTAGGGGAATTGTGTGTGTTATCTTGGGGAAGGGCAAGTTCTGCAATGGATTACCTACAGTTGGAGGACCTGGAATCCTGACAGTGTACCCTAGTTCAAGGTAGATGGCCTCTCAACTGAGAGCTCTCATAGTGTAACTCTAAGGTCTAAATGATAAGAATGTGGTAGTTGTGGGGCTGCTGGTGTGGATCCCCAAGTCCCAAAGTCAGGAAGCTTAGAGTTCTGTTACTCAAGAGGGAGGAAATAGCTTTCTTTAGGCAAAGACTAAGACTGAGCTCATGGACCCTTGGAGGGCATTTAGGATCTAGACAGAGTAGTGAGGTGCTGGACAGAAGACCCAGCAGTTACAAGACTGGATTAATCTTGTAGAGAGCCTACACTTCAGTTCCCAGCACCCATGCTAAGTGACTCACAGCTATTGTATCCCCAGCTCCAGAGTGCCTAATGCACTCCCTTACTTTTTTTGGCCTCTGCTGGTACCACACACACAAGGTAAACTCAAAACACACAGACACAGACAGAGACAGAGACAGAGACACAGACACACACACACACACACACACACACACACACACACACAAGATAAGTGCAAGGGAATTGGCTTAGAGGTTAAGAGTACTTGCTCTACCCATATCAAGTGACTTATAAACACCTATAACTCCAGTTCTAGAGGAGCCAATGCCCTCTGGCCTCTATAGGCAACTGCTTGCCTGTAGTTCACATGAATTTACACAGGCATACACAAACACACACATACACACACACACAGACACACACACAGACAGACAGACAGACACACACACACACACACACACACACACACACACACACCACACACACACATGGTGGTAATATATAATAAATCTTAAAAAAAGAGAACAGTGAGGAATGATATTCCCCTTTCCATGTAGGTCTTTCCCACTTGGCCTGTTCATGCCTGAGCTCTGCTTTCTTCAATTGTACAGTAGCATGCCAATGAACAGCATGTCAGTCTCAAGGCATCTTCTTGTTCTATTCTTGGTAAATTCTGATGTCAGTACCCCTATGATTTCCTTCCATCTGACCACTTCTCACCTTCTGTACTGAGACCCATGTCATATGGGGCATATGAGACATCTTTGTGTACAAGGCATGTGCACAACATTTCAAAACTATAACAGACTATTTGTTGCAGGGCTCACCCAAGTGATTCCTGTGTAGCTGAGTAAAACTGGGTGATGAGGGTTTAAGCCCTGGGTTTCTCTTCATGTTTGTTTATTATTATTTTATTACTATGAATGTTTGTCTGCATGTATGCACATGAACTAAGTGTTTTTCTGGTGCCTGAAGATGTTAGAAGAGGGCACAAGATCCCACGGAACTGGACTTAATGGATGATTGTAAACCATCATGTAACTCCTGGGAACTGAATCTAAGTCCTCCACAAATGCACTCTTAACCACCAAGCCATCTCTTCTGACTCCTGGATTTTGTTTTTTTAGGAAATGTCAAGGGATATGGTATAATTCCACAGGAAGTGGAAAGAATGTTTAGTTAGAAAAAAGTTGAAAATTGTAATAAAATGCTTTGGTTGTATCAGGGAAGCTGTTGATCTTTCATGTTCTTGGGTCAGTGGTGGTATGTTTAGTGGACAAAAGACCATGAATAATGGGTGAAGAGATAGCTCAGTGGTTAAATACTGTTCTTACAGAGGACCTAAGTTTGAGTCTCAGCCCTTAAACTGGGTTACTCATAGCTGTCTGTATCTCAAATCCCAGGAGATCCAGTGCCTCTGGCTTCTGTATACACTTTCATTCATGTTCACACACACACACACACACACACACACACACACACACACACACACACACACACACACACACACACCTTAAAAGTAATAAAAATATATCCAAAAGGAGACAATGAAGAAAGACAACTCAGGAGAGCAAGAGCTGGCATGTACATGGCACAGGAAGCCATTGAAGGCATGAGTGGTATTTTATTTTTTGGTCTGGGCTTTATAGATTTTATTTCTGTATCCAAGTCCCCAAGGTAACTTTTAAGGATCAAAAGTTTGTTTTGGTTCACAGATTTGGAGATGTCAGTATGTTTTTGAGTTTCTAATGCTTTTGGGACAGTGGTGAGTCAGGACATTATGACATGAATGAGTTGCAGAGGAATTTGCTCATCTCATAGAAGCCACAAACAGAGAGAGAGAGAGAGAGAGAGAGAGAGAGAGAGAGAGAGAGAGAGAGAGAGAGAGAGGCGATTGGATCCTAATTTGGCCATTAATCTCTTTTAAGGTCGTGTATCCGGTGACCTTAATTCCTATCGCAAGATCTCATTTCATTTTTTAGAATATTTGTATTTATTATTTGACAATTTCATAATGGATACATGAACACAGTGTATTTTTATCAGATCCATCCACAACTTCCCTCCAACACCTTCATGTTCTCTTTTGAGTTAATCCACTTAGTTCTGGTTGCATGGATAGGTGGGTATGGTGCCCTCCACCGGAGCATAGGCAACCTATTAGTAGCTACATGACTGAAGAAAAATTAGTTCTCTTCTTTCCTAGAGGCCATCACTGGCTAATTGCCCCTCAGCTAGGAGGCAGTGTTTTCCTCATCCATATTAGAATGCTGATTGGCTTGATCTTGTGCAGGCAAGTGTAACTCCTATGATGTATGAAGACAATGGCCAGGCCATATCCATAGGACTGAATTCCACAGTACTTCTCCATAGTCTCTGGCTCTTTCGTTCCTCTCTTTTGTGTTCCGTCTTCTCAGGTCTTCCTGAGCCTTGTTAAAGGTAGCTGGGTTGAACGGATGTCTCACTTAGGGATGAGAGTCCAACACTCACTTATTCTCAGCACTTTGATTCTTTCTGAGTCTCTGTATTGACCCCTAACCACTTCCAAAAGAAATTTCTTTGACTAAGGTTGAGAGCAGGGCTCATCTATGTAAATAAGCAGAAATATTCAAAGGATAGTTTGATGATACTTTTATTTAGTAAAACATTTGTAGTAAATTCATACCTGGGGTGGGGGTAAGACATCTGCAGGTCTGGGCTTTAGCTAGCTAGCAGGGATGAAGTTTCAAGGCTAGTTCCATCTTGATTTCTCTATGTTCTGAAACCAAAAAATTACATATTTTCAGCATCAACTCTTAACCATGTGGTAGGTAACCAAGATTTATTTCTTAAAATTCTAATCACCCCTCTATAATGTCACAGACTGGAGGACCAAGCCTTTGGTAATCTTTTGAGGACATTCAAGAGCTAAATAGTAATATTGGAATTCCTGCCGATCTCCAGAATCACTTGGGGATTCTGAAAAGGGAATTAGGTTGGAGATTTATGGTAGACAACAAAGTAAGGGCCTTCTAATTGGGACCTAAGTGTAACTGTTGTGTAGCAGTTTCATCTGAGATTGAAACATTGCATTACATCCTGTAGCACCTCAGGAAAGAAAATAAACAATGTGAAATAGCTTCAGGAAGTCCCTGAAACTGACCAGTATCATTAGGTACCACCTTCCCAAGAGTAAACAATAAAAACTGCTGAGAGTCAACCTGGGACAAGCCAGGCTACAAAGAAGCAGGAAATGATAGAGCATCGGGAAAGAACCAGGAGGCCTGATGTACAAGGGAGTCACCTAGAAATTTCAGTCTCCAGCCTTTGAGCTGCCTGCTAACTGTGAGGTACTTCAAGCTTTCTTTCACCTATGTTGGGGTAGTCTTTGATGTCATTGAGTCATTTCTGCTCCTATAAGTAACCCCTCACTTATCCATGTACATAATCCCAGTATAATTCATTGGTTTGACATAGTGGACTTGGGTGCTATCTGGGGTTAGAAGAGGTGTGTTTGTGTGTTTGTGTGTGTGTGTGTGTGTGTGTGTGTGTTGAATCTTCCCAGGAAAAGTCTTATCACTTAATACTGAGAAAGTGGCTGACTATAGTTAGGAATACAATAGAAAAACTGATTTCAACCAGGAAACAAATATAAGGTTTGGCCAACAGCCCTAGTAACTGCTTGAGTCTTAAAATTTCAACAAATAGGGGCTGGAAAGATGGTTCAGAGGTTAGTAGCACTGGCTGCTCTTCCAGAAGTCCTTAGTTCAATTCCCAGTAGCTGTATGGTGACTTATAACATATGTACTGAGATCTGGTTGCCTCTTCTGGCCTACAGGTATATATGTAGGAAATAATAAATCTTAAGAGATTCTTTAATCATTTTAAAGACATATTTTTAAGTGAGCCCTTAGGAATAAACCAAGAATTAGCAAGTCTATTTATAGGCTCCAATTTCGTAAATAAAAGGATTCAGAGTTTTGTGAGTAGAAATCTTAAGGAAACAGGGATCAGACTTGGTTTTGCGGGAACAGTATGTGACTTTGTGGAATGTATGTATGTAGGAGAAGCTATGCAAATGTGAGATACAGGAAATAAAAATCCTGTGTTAGGTGAGAGCATTTTGGATCTAGAAATGTTGAAATGGAAGTTTTAGTGCTAATCTGCACTTACTATGTGACAATGAGTTTGGTCATGTGACTTGAGTCCAAAATTATTTCATCTGTAGAATGAAGACTGGAATGCCTGCATTTCCTGTGTCTCACAGTAGCATTTGTGATGTCCTGTCACACAATAGTCTGCTGGATGCTAATTCTTGCAAAAAAAATGGGACTGCTGATCCAGGCACCCAGGAAAGTCTGAGCTGGATGAAGAGGTATAATTATCCATCTGCCCATGCTTGGGTTTCTTAGAGACTGTAATCAGCTATCATGCTTTCTGGATTTCTCTCAGCAAATTTCAAACACGTGTTCGTATGACCTCTTTCCCCCTTCCTGGTTCTTTTTCCTGAAAAGCATTTCATTTAACATAGTTTGGGAAATGCAACCATAAAGCAATAAAAGAAGAAACTCGAAAAGCCTGTACCTGCATGCTTTCTTCTATTTCAAACAGTGTCTTGCTTATAATACTGACATTGTACAAAGCAAATGGAGTCTCCTTATTTATCAAGGTATTTTGAAGCCACCTGGCAGGCAGCGCTAGATAGGATAAAAAGAAAAGCCCTTAGTAAAAATCTTGGGCACAGGGAAGCATTCTTGTGTGGGTCTTGGGACCTTGGGTGCTGACTTCTGGAGCTGAAAAGCCACATGCACAGGTGGGAAGGAGACAGGAGGAGCCCTGTAGTTATCATTCTGCTGAAGAGGTAGCCCAGACTCCTTCAGACACACAGGAGTGCCTGGGTCTGACACAGAAAGCATCTCTTTACTTACATTTCACTGCATACATCAGCTAAGGAAAAGAATCTGAGACCAAAACTGAATTGGTGAATTTTTAACAATTATGTAAAGTACTTGGTTGTATTGAATGATTTTTTTCTGGCTATCAATGGCATCCATTTGATGGACATGGGACATTAAGAATGTGGCAGTGGACTTTGCAAGGCTCATAATGTAAGGGAGGCTGCTACCCCTATACCACATATGAGGGCTATGACTTACTAGCAAAGAAAACGTGATTTAAAAAATTTCCTCGAGTCCTAGTTTCTTTATCTGTGATTAAGAATTATTTCATTAAAGATAAGTATTTCCTTTCTTACTCTTTTATAATCTGAAGTCTAAAAGAGAGTCCATTGTTGCCATTACTAAAATTTTAGAAACAAATGATTTGATATTGGGAGGAGAGACTGTCATGAGCACTGTTGGACATTTGTCAGTCTCCCTTGTCCCTGCTGCTTCTAGCACCCACTCTATAGTTTTAACAAGCAAAAAATGCCTCTAGGTTATAAAATAATCCGTGGAGGGGGAAAATAATCCGGGCATTTGTTAGAACTTGAACTTCAAAAACAATTGGTCCAAGGGTAAAAGGTGGTTCAGAGCTGGAGTCTTAAGGGGCAAAAGAGTAGATGTTTTGACTATGAGGATTTCTTTTTTTAAATTGAATATTTTATGCATTTACATTTCAAATGTTAGTCCCTTCCCCCCATCTTCCATCTTTCCTCCCCTTCCCTCTCCCCCACCCCCTATTCTATGAAGATGCTCCCATTCCCACCCATCCATTCCTACCTCAACGATCTGGCATTCTCCTACACTGCAGAAACAAACCTACACAGGACCAAGACCTTCTCCTCCTATTGATGCCAGACAATGCCATCCTCTGCTACATGTGTGGCTGGAGCTATGGGTCCTTCCATGTGTACTCTTTGGTTGGTGCCTTAGTCCTTGGGAGCTTTGGGGTATCTGGTTGGTTGATATTGTTCTTCTTATGGGGTTACAAACCCCTTCAGCCCCTCCAGTCCTTTCTCTAACTCCCCCATTATGGTCCCCGTGCTAAGTCTGATGGTTAGCTGCAAGCATCCTCATCTGTATAAGTAAGGCTCAGCACTTCATTACATCAGCAATAGTGATTGGGTTTGGTGTCTGCATATGGGATGGGTCCCCAGGTGGGGCAGTCTCTGCGTGGCCTTTCCTTCAGTCTCTGCTCCACTCTTTGTCCCTCTATTTCCTTTAGACAGAAGCAGTTCTGGGATAAAATTTTGGAGATGGGTTGGTGGCCCCATCCCTCAAGTGGAGTGCCATGCCTAACATCTGGATATGGTCTTGACAGGCTCTCCCTTCCCTTTGTGGGTTATTTCAGCTAATGTCATCCCTGAGGGGTTCTGGGAGGCTCTTGCTTTCCTAGCATCTGGAAATTTCTGGTTGCTACACTTAGTTCCCCATCCCCCATTGCTACATACTTCTGTTCAATATCCTGACCATCTGTACATCTCCTTCATATCTTTCCATACCTAATTCTGCCCCTCTATTCCCCTCCCCCTCCTCTCTTCCTCCCAAGTCTATCCTACCCTCTACTTCCCTTGATTATTTTGTTTCTCCCAAGGCAACCCTTATGAAAGAAAGCAAGTAATTGGGGTCTTATTACAATATCAGAGGGTGAGTTCATGAGTATCTTGGTGGGGACCATGGCAGCAGGCCAGCATGGTGCTGGGGAGGTAGGTAAAAACTTCTTTTACCTGCTGATACGTAGATATCAGTCAGGAGAGGGAGAGAGAGAGAGAGAGAGAGAGAGACAGAGACAGAGACAGAGACAGAGACAGAGACAGAATGAACACTGGGTGTGAGGTCTTTGAAACCTCAAAGCGTGTCCCAGTGATACACCTACTCCAACAAAGCCACACTTCCTTTTTTTTTAAATCTTTATTAACTTGAGTATTTCTTATTTACATTTTGATTGTTATTCCCTTTCCCAGTTTCCAGGCCAACAACCCCCTAACTCCTCCCCCTCCCCTTCTATATGGGCTTCCCCTCCACATCCTCCCACCATTACCACCCTCCCCCCAACAATCACGTTCACTGGGGGGGGGGTTCAGTCTTGGCAGGACCAAGGGCTTCCCCTTCCACTGGTGCTCTTACTAGGCTATTCATTACTACTTATGAGGTTGGAGCCCAGGGTCAGTCCATGTATAGTCTTTGGGTAGTGGCTTAGTCCCTGGAAGTTCTGGTTGCTTGGCATTGTTGTTCATATGGGATCTCAAGCCCCTTCAAGCTCTTCCAGTCCTTTCTCTGATTCCTTCAACAGGGGTCCTGTTCTCAGTTCAGTGGTTTGCTGCTGGCATTCGCCTATGTATTTGCTGTATTCTGGCTGTGTCTCTTAGGAGAGATCTAGATCCAATTCCTGTCGGTCTGCACTTCCTTGCTTCATCCATCTTATCTAGTTTGGTGGCTGTATATGTATGGCCCACATGTGGGGCAGGCTCTGAATGGGTGTTCCTTCTGCCTTGTTCTAAACTTTGCCTCCCTATTCCCTCCCAAGGGTATTCTTGTTCCCCTTTTAAAGAAAGAGTGTAGCATTCACATTTTGGTCATCATTCTTGAGTTTGATGTGTTCTGTGCATCTAGGGTAATTCAAGCATTTGGGCTAATAGCCACTTATCAATGAGTGCATACCATGTGTGTTTTTCTGTGACTGGGTTACCTCACTCAGGATGAAATTTTCCAGTTCCATCCTTTGCCTATGAATTTCATGAAGTCATTGTTTTTGATAGCTGAGTAGTACTCCATTGTGTAGACGTACCACATTTTTTGAATCCATTCCTCTGTTGAAGGGCATCTGGTTTCTTTCCAGCTTCTGGCTATTATAAATAAGACTTCTGTGAACATAGTGGAGCATGTGTCTTTGTTGTATGTTGGAGTATCTTTTGGGTATATTCTTAAGAGAGGTATAGCTGGGTCCTCAGGTAGTGTAATGTACAATTTTCTGAGGAACCTCTGGACTGATTTCTAGAGTAGTTGTACCAGTATGAAATACAACCAACAATGGAGGAGTGTTCCTCTCTCTTCACATCCTTGCCTGCATCTGCTGCCACCTGAGTGTTTTATCTTAGCCATTCTGACTGGTGTGAGGTAGAATCTCAGGGTTGTTTTGATTTGCATTTCCCTGATGACTAAGGATTTTGAACATTTCTTAAGGCGCTTATTGGCCATTCGATAATCCTCAGCTGAGAATGTTTTGTTTAGCTCTGTACCCCAGTTTTTAGTAGGATGATTTGGCTCTCTGGAGTCTAACTTCTTGAGTTCTTTCTATATTTTCGGTATTAGCCCACTATCAGATGTAGGATTGGTCAAGATCTTTTACCAATCTGTTGGTTGCTGTTTTGTCCTAATGATAGTGTCTTTTGCTTTATAAAACTTTGCAGTTTTATGAGATCCCATTTGTCGATTCTAGATCTTAGAGCATAAGCCATTGGTGTTTTGTTCAGGAAATTTTCCCCAGTGCCTATGTGTTCAAAACTCTTTCCCACTTTTTCTTCTATTAGTTTGAGTGTATCTGGTTAGATGTGGAGGTCCTTGATCCACTTGGACTTAAGCTTTGTACATGGTGAAAAGAATGGATCAATTTGCATTCTTTTACATGCTTACCTCCAGTTGAAACAGCACCATTTGCTGAAAATGCTATCTTTCTTCCTTTGGATGGTTTGAAAGAGATCAAGTGGCTATAGGTTTGTGGGTTCGTTTCTGGGTCTTCAATTCTGTTCCACTGATCTATCTGCCTGTCTCTGTACCAATACCATACAGTTTTTATAACTATTGATCTGTAATACTGCTTGAAGTCAGGGATAGTGATTCCCCCAGAAATATTTTTATTGTTGAGTATAGTTTTCACAATCCTGGGTTTTTTTTTTTGTTATTCCAAATGAATTTGCAAATTTCTCTTTCTATCTCTATAAATAGGATATGAGTAGGAATTTTGATGGGGATTGCATTGAATCTTTAGATTGTTTTTGGCAAAATGGCCATCTTTACTATATTAATCTTGCCAATCTATGAGCATGGAAGATCTTTCCATTTTCTGAGACCTTCCTCAATTTTTTTTCAGAGATTTCAAGTTCTTGTATAAAGACCTTTCACTAGCTTGGGTAAAGTTACACATAGATATTTTATGTTATTTGGGACTATTGTGAAGGGCATCATTTCCTTAATTTCTTTCTCAGCCTGTTTATCCTTTGATTAGAGGAAGGCTACTGATTTGTTTGAGTTAATTTTATACCCAGCCACTTTGTTGAAGTTGTGTATCAAGTTAAGTAGTTCTCTGGTGGATCTTTTTGGGTTGCTTAAGTAAACTATCATATCATCTGCAAATAGTGATATTTTGATTTCTTCCTTTCCAATTTGTATCCCTTTGACCTCCTTTCACTGTCTGATTGATCTGCCTAGGACTTCGAGTTCTATATTAAATATGTGGGAGAGAGTGGGCAGCCTTGTCTAGTCCCTGATTTTAGTGGGATTGCTTCAAATTTCTCTCTATTTAGTTTGATGTTAGCTACTGGTTTGCTGTATATTGCTTTTATTATGTTTAGATATGGGCCTTGAATTCCTTATCTTTCCACGACTTTTATCACAAAGGGGTGTTGAATTTTGTCAAATGCTTTCTCAGCATCTAATGAAATGACTGTGTGTTTCTTATCTTTGAGTTTGTTTATACAGTAGATTACATTGATGGATTTTTGTATATGAAACCATCTCTGCATCCCTGGGATGAAGCCTATTTGATCATGGTGGATGATCATTTTGATGTGTTCTTGGATTCGGTTTGCAAGAATTTTATTGAGTACTTTTTCGTCAATATTTATAAGGGAAATGGTTCTGAAGTTCTCTTTCTTTGTTGGGTCTTGGTGTAGTTTTAATTTAAGAGTAATTGTGGCTTCATAGAAGGAATTTGGTAGTGCTCCATCTGTTTCAATATTGTCGAATAGTTTGTACAGTATTGGTATGAGGTCTTCTATGAAGGTCTGATAGAATTCTACACTGAACCCATCTGGACATGGGCTCTTTTTGGTTAGGAGACTTTTAATAAGTGCTTCTATTTCTTTAAGAGGTATGGGGTTGTTTAAATGCTTTACCTGTACCCGATTTAACTTTGGTACCTGGTATCTGTCTAGAAAATTGTCCATTTCCTCCAGATTTTCCAGGTTTGTTGAATACAGGCTTTTGTAGTAGGATCTGATGATTTTTTAAAATTTCTTCAGATTCTGTTGTTATGTCTCTGTTCTCATTTCTGATTTTGTTAATTTCTTAAAGTCCTCCATCATTATCAAAAAAATGTGATTTCAAATCTAAATCTTGCTTTTCTGGTGTTTTTGGATATCCTGTGTTTTCTTTGGAGCTAGAACTGAGCTCTGATGATGCCAAGTAGTCTTGGTTTCTGTTGATTAGGTTCTGTGTTTGCCTCTAGTCATTGGATTGTCTCTGGTGTTTTCTTGTCTTGCTGTTTCTGGGAGTGTCTTGGCCCTGCTGTAGGTCATTGTGTCAGCACTCCTATTAAACTGTTTTCCTGTTTTCTTTTAGCCTTTCCTGAGAACAGGTGATCTGCTCTCAGCTGTGGCAGCACTCCTGGAGACTGTCTTCCAGCTCTAGGCATGGGCAGGAATCAAAGAGTCCTGCCACTGATTGCTTGTGTAGTTCCTTGCACCCAACAGGCATAGTTGGCACTATGCAATTCCCTCTTGGGTCTGGACTGTGGGCAGAGGGTATTCTCCTCTGACTTTCCAGGAGTATCCACACTTCTGAGGTTCCAGCTCTCTGCCCCACGGGATTTGGGTGCAGGGAGCTGTTTGGCAGGATCAGTTTGGTCCTGCAAGCAGACCACTGTCTCTTCTTACATCCCTCTGTCTAGAGGCACTATGAAGTTTCTCCTTGGACCAGGGATGTGGGCCGAAGTGTGCATAGGTGGCAGTCTGTCCTGCAGCCTTGGGATGTCTGATCTCCTGGGTGGTCCACTTTCTTCCCCTCGGTATTTGGGTGCAGAGCAAGCCTTGTATTCTTAAATGTGATGTATAGGCACAATGCCTATATGAGAGAATATTATTTTCAATTTTACATCAATAAGAAATTTATACCAATGAAAACTTTAAATTTGTATAAAATAAATTCTGTATCAATGTAAGAGAATATAACTTCTATTTAGTAAGAAACAAAAGGATTTCCACCAAATGAGACTATAGCTGCACAACTTCTAGCTAATTTCTCCCTGTTAAATTATGACCATTTCTAAATATCCCAGAAAGACAACCTTAGAATAAACCACTTCCAGCCTCCCAAAGTTCAGGGAACTGGGGCGATGACTTTTCAATAACTTACTCAAACTGTACATGGGCATTGAGATATCTTTGGGAGAAGTAGGGAAAATTGGGGAGTTGCTTGGTGTCCTGAATGGATCCAGCTGAAAGTCCCTGAGATCAGGAGTTCTAGCAGGTCAGTTCAGCATGTCTGATGGTGAGACTCACCAAAGCTGTACATTCTGTAATATATAAATCTCAAAACAAAATTTTAGTATCATCAAGGTATCTGTGTGGATTTTATCAGTCCGTGTAACGTGTACAGACTGGTTAGGATTAAATTTTGTTCTTTTTGTCTTATTTTTCTGAATCTAGTTCTTCAGGAGGTCTCCCTCTATCAAATCTGATCCATATAGCTCTGGAAGGCATCAACAGAGACTCATCGCCTTTTCTAAAAATGTGAAGACAACGTATTTCCCCCAAATCAGTTTGTCCTTTAGTTGGCAATCAGAAAAGCTTGTATCTTGTATTTTCTCCCAGAGAAATAATAGTATCAGAAAACTTAAAATTACACCCCTTTTGAAAATTAAAACAATTTAAAATAAGTGAAATAAACTAAGCAATACTGTATGAGCCTGTTTAGGCTTCTCTAATCTCTCATGCCAGGATATCAACCCAAAATTCCTGTGGAGCTGAGGTAGAGAGAATCTGAGCCTCCTGTAGATGAAAATATACCATCTATCTGTTAAACTCTCTACCTGGAGTTTCAGACTTCCATTCACTAACAACTTCTATAATACTCATTAACAACTTGTATAATATATGTCTGTATGCCCTCTGCTTGGTGCTACAGACTTTTATTTTTTTCTACTTTAGTTCCAAATTGTGGGCAAAATTCCCACATGATTTGGATAAACTGTATATAAATCTATTCTAAAAGCAAATAAACCAGTCTTTGAAATAAGTCACACTTTCAGTTCTGACTCAGAGTAGAGTTTCTTTTCAGGGCAGGGGGCCTAGAATCTGTGTGCAGACTCTCTCTCTGTTCCTTTGTTTCAAGTTTTCCCGGGCTTGCGTCCCTGTGACTCCTCTTGGCTGCATCATCTTTTTGATTTAGAAAATAAAACTCTCTCAGACTGATAATCTTAAATTTTAGTAGATTCTTTCCTAACACATTGGTTCACCACCTGTAGTGGTAAATGTTAAATAAGAGAATCCCTTGCGAGTGCCAGCTCTGTTGTACCACATGGCATCTGCGGGGCATTTTCATCTCAGCCAGCAAAGCATCTCACCTGCTAAGCTCCCAATCCTCACCTCATGTTGCAGTTGGCTCCTATCTGAGCCCAGCAGCATCTTTTAACTCTCTTGCTACAGACTCTGCTCACATTCCCAGTGGCATCCCCTCTGGTTATAGTCACAACTCCCAGTAGCCCATTAAAATCAAAACTCAATAAGCTTGTAATTTAGCAATCAGATTTACATCCTAAATTCTCAATCCACAAAACATCCACATAATAAACTTACAACCAATTGATAATGATAAGACCAATTGTCCTGTAAAAATCCATCCCTTAAGAAATGTTCACCTGTGGCCATTTAAGGCCACATGAATCAGGGTCATCCTTCTCTGCCTCCATCTTGGTTCCTCTCCTCTTTCTCCGCACTCCCACCTTATAAAAACCCTATCCCCACTTTACTTTTTCACTGCCCAATCACAGACATTGCCTTATCCTGTGCCTGTTTTCACCTGCAAAAAGACAACAATCTACATAGAGAAGAGAAGAAGAAGAAGAAGAAGAAGAAGAAGAAGAAGAAGAAGAAGAAGAAGAAGAAGAAATAGAGAGATTGAGAGAGAGAGAGAGACAGACAGACAGACAGACAGACAGAGAAAATCTTGTGTGAGCTCTTTGAAACCTCAAAAACCCATCTCCAGTTACATCTCCAGGTCTTTCCTAAACAGTCTACTAACTAGGACTATACACTAAAATGTAGGAGCTTATGGGAGTCATTCTCATTCAAAATACAAGCCCCCAACAAAAATATGCTTTTCTTTCCTTTATTATCAATTAATTATTTCATTTATTTACATCCCAAATGTTGCATCTCCTTCCATCCCACCCTCACAGAATTCTTCCCCCTTTTCCTCTCCTTTGTCTCTGAGAAGGTGCCACTCTCAGTCATCCCCCTCTCTGGAACATCAAGATTCTACAGAATTAGGCACATCCTCTCCTACTGAGGACAAACAAGGCAGCCCTCTGCTACATATGTGCCTGGGGCCTCAGACCAGCTAGTGTATGTTCTTTGGTTGGTGGCTTAGTTTCTGGGAGCTCCCAGGGGTCCAGGTTAGTTGACACTGTTGCTCTTCCTATTGTGTTGCCATCCCCTTCAGTTCCTTCAATTCTCCCCTTAACTCTTCCATAGAGGTCCCAGATCTCAGTCCAATGTGAGTGTCTGTATTAGTCAGCTGCTGGTAGAGCCTCTCTGAGGACAGCCATGTTAGGCTCTTCCTGTCTGTGACTACAATACAGCATCAGTAACAGTGCCTGCCCATGGGATGATTCCAAGTTCCTCCAGTCACTGGTTGGCCATTCTCTGCTCCAATTTTTGTCCCTGCATTTCTTTTAGACAGAAACAATTTTGGGTAGAAAAATATGATGGTGGGTTGGTGTCACTGGGGATCTTATCTAATTACTGAGGTGATCTCTTCAGGTTCCATAATCCCCACAGTTGGGCATTTTGGCTAAGGTCATAATGAGCCCCAGGTCTCTGTGACTTTCTAGAGGCTCCCCACACACCCCATCCCTGTCAGATGCATATTTCCATTCATTCTCCAGGCTCTTTGGGTTTCTCTCCTATCTTTCCCTATACCTGACCCTGTCCCCTTTTTCCCCTTTCCTCTCTCCTACCAAGGTCATTCCCTCCCTCTGCCTCCCATGATTGTTTTGTTTTCCCTTCTAAGTTGGACTGAAGCATACCTGAAGATCCAACTCCTGGGCATATACTCCCAATATGCTCCACAATATCACAAGGACATGTGCTCCACTATGTTTATAACAGCCTCATTTGTAATAGCCAGAAACTGGAAGCAACTCAGATGTCCCTCAACTAAAGAATGGATACAGAAAATATAGTTCATTTACACAATGGCATACTATTCAGCTATTAAAAAACAAGGACATCATGAATTTTGCAGGCAAATTGATGGAAATAGAAAATATCATCCTTAGTGAGGTAAACCACACCCAAAAGGACATGCATAGTATGTAGTCACTGATAAGTGAGTCAGAAAGTACAGAATATCCACGATATAACCCATAGACCCTAAGAAGTTAAACAAGAAGGGAGGCCCAAAAATATACTTAAAAGAAAAAAATGTTAATAGGAGTTGGAAGAAAATAGTCACAGAAATGTGTTTGTGGAAGGGTTGAGAGTTTAATGGGAAGTGGGTAAACCAATGGTATTAAATATGACTAAGTGCACTAAAGAATAAATGTAAGAATGAGGATACTACACTGTTGACTGGAACCATTTCAGTAGGAAGATCTGTCTAGGAGCTCATGTGAAAGTAAATTGATATAGGATTGGCAGTGGAGGAATTCCTATCTGTGTGGACTAAGTCTGCTTAAGTTAACATAGCAAATTCTTTGTCTATAAAAATATATAAATAATTGACTTTCTCCTCCTCTTGGCTTTGGAGGCTTGGAAGCCCAAGTTAAAGTTATTAGCAGATTTGCTATGTAGTGTAAACCTATTTCCAAAATGATACCTTCCCTGTGTTCTCATCTAGTATGAAGGGGGAAATCGACTCCTTCAATCTCTTATGAGGCTACATGTAGATACAGTTTCTAGGACTTAGTCACTTCAGCACCTGTCCCATGTCCCAGGACCTGGTTAAAGCACCTTCTTCCCACTTCTGTTTCTAAAGGAGATGTATCTCTTTCTACAGTGCATGAGATCAGGCTCTTGAAGGTACACAGTAAAAATGAATTGAACCTACTGGGGTATGATTTCACTGTGGTCCAAGAAAATTCACAGGGCCCAAACCACTCACAGATTTTTGTTATTGTTGCTATGCAAAATTCACAAATCACTAATTTCTTGCTGGAGAGATTTAAAAAAATGATTTCTAGAGAATTCTAATTTTAGCGAGATGGAGATGGAAAAACATAAGTGCATTATCTTTACCTTCAGTAGTGAAACAGTCTGCCATCTCAGCAAACATCTGTTAAAATGCCATAAACCCCAAGGGACTGTTTGGACTGGCTGTGGAAAAGCAAAACCTGTCAGTCATGAATGATGAATCTCTATTCGCAAGAATAGCAATGCAGTTGTCCCTTCACTGTGGAAAGAGCTCTTCAGACTCTCATGAGACACATGATGGGAGGATTCCTATCCTCTGCCCTCTTAGTTTGCAGACAATGACTTCTGAGGAACTTCAAGGATGTATGACAAAGATGTACATGGCTAGAAACACAACTCCCTCAGTAAGGACTCGTGAGGTCTTGCTCTACACTAGAGTTGCCACTCCCTACTCAGACTTTTCTCAGAGCACATAGGGAAGGTAAAAGGGGTATTTGCAGCCAAAGAGGAGAAACTCTGTTGCCATGTTACTGTGTTTTGGTTTCTCTGCAATCTAAAAACTGCATTCATTCTGGATTATGATCTAGTCATTTTCCAGGAAGAAGGAAAAGAAAGGAGTAATTTTATATTCGATTGTCATATTTTGAATTTCCACATTTAAGCAAAGAACTGTCACTAGTTCTCAAATTGAACCTGTGTCTGTCTTAGTAGAATTCAGGATTCAGTTATATTTGTATATAATCATGAGGCTATTTATAGGCAGATTTTAAACATAAATATATGCATGCATTCATGCATACATACGTACATGTAGATGCACACATATATGGATATACATTCATGTACTTATATACATATATGTATTAAATATACATGCATATATAATAAAGCTATTTTATGAACTCGCATAACAGTTTTGGGAAGAGAAACTTACAGCTTGAGGAGCAGCTTGGGAAAGAGTTCATCTAACAGAAAGAAACAGAAACCCAAAGGCAATCTCAAAGCAACAGTCCCATGTCCAGGATAGTTATATGTAGATAAACCTCTTAGACCAGTATTCCTCCTTCTAGGGATTTATATTAATAGAATCATACAGAGTTTGAGGCCTGACAATATGATGAATATATGCAAACAGCCAAAACAATCCAGCTTTCATCCCTGAGTAACAGGTAGATAATTTTGCCCACCTTATATGCAGCCTTGAAATAAAACTATTGCAATTCAATCCAAAATGTTTTTTAAAGCTATTGTGAGGAGAAAGTATTTTAAAGATTAATTAGTTTATTAATTTACAATCAATTATTTGGTATGAAGTTTTGTGATAAAGCCAAGAAAATTAGCATATATGACATTGTTAGATATCTTGTGAAGAACAAGAAATGTTAAATTTAAACTATCATATTTTGTAAGTAATAAAAGAGAAAATTTCAAGGGCAAAAACTACATCTATAATATGCATAATTCACTACACACACACACACACACACACACACACACACAGACACACACATACACACACACACATAGTTTCAATGAACTTTCCTCCCGGGCTGACAGTGGTCCCTCCAAAGGTCAAAGACCACCTAACAAAAACTCTAATTCCAGATATGAGAAGGCTTCTTTTGAGTTGTTGGTCTGGGATGTGTAAAAGATTCTCAAAGATACAATTGTTACTCTGGATTATGCCCGGAGGTGGAGAAAATAACCCCTATTGCTGAAGACATGTATTTCAGAAAAAGGGTCCAAAGGTCCCTGAGCTGAAACAGATCAGAATGTTACCTCCTCAAGGACTAGCTTTCATGATACCAGAAGTCACCATACAAGCTTTCAAAACAGGGAGGCAACCAACAATTCTACCCAGCTATGACACCCGTTAGCCATATTAATGACCAGAATGGCATGATAACCTTAAAGGTGTTGTGGTGCACATACTTTGATGGTAACTAACAAATCTCTGAGTAGATTTAAGAACAACTCAACAAGAGTTGTTCTAACTAACCACTCATTATTAGTGAGGTCATGTTTCTTAGAGAAGACTCTACAACAAATATTTTACTGAGCAAGCATGAACCCTCACAACAATCTATAAACATTTGTCTTGACACCCACAAACAAATGTGGTCCTCACCACCATGAAGAGAAATTTTCTTTCCAACAGAATGAAGACTACTACAGAAAACCACAATCAAAATGTATAATTGTGGAACCCAGTCCCAACTATAGATTTATAAAAGTCTGCCACGTGTAAGGTTCAGGGCAAACAGCAGAAAAGGCAGTAGAAAAAAAATGTAAGGGCCAGAGAATTATAGAATTTGCTGTGAGATTGTGTTTCCAAGTAATATCAGAAACTACATCCCAAACACCTCATTGATATGATTACCCAAACGTGAATTGAATAACGATGATGCCAATAGGTATGCCAAAGTGACTGGGGAAAGCCCACATAGCTTCAACCCTACAGAAAGAATTATAGGCTACTGAGAAACCCAGATGTGGGAGAGGTATTCTTCCCCTGGGAGGAACAGATCAATTGGTTCTCTAGTGCCAAATGGTCAGTACTGAAAAAATACAGACAACATTATACAGAGGAGTAGTTTTCATTTAGGAAATGGATGCAATAGCAATGAGCAAAGGCCATGAATTTGAAGGAGAGTGGGAAGAACTATATGGGAGAGTTTGGAGGAAGGAGAAAAGAGAAAGAAATATTGTAACTACATTATAATCTCAAAAAATATCAAAAAGTAAAATAAAAAGAAGAAACTTAAAGAACTGTGAATCTGTGTGTGATACAAAAGAAAGCAATATACTTATACCATTAATGGCGCTGAATAGAAGTGTCCACTTAATCTCTTGACATAATGTGTTTTTATTTGAAAGTTCTTTATAATAAAGTTTTAATAAAAAAAGATACACAAATAAAGTGTTCATTCTACAAGGGAATAATGGGAAGTCAATAAAGAAAGTTTGGACCAATGCAAAAATGAAACCCAGCAGGGCAAGATGAAACACTGTAGGTCCATGTGATAGATAGTATTAATTGTTAACTGAACATGTCGGAGGCAAGCTTCCAGGCATATCTGTGAAGAATTGTCTAGATTAGGCTTAGCCTCTGAGGATGTCAGTGAGGGCCTGTCTTGGTTAACTGAATTGATATAGGAAGATCTACTTTAATTGTGAACAAGATCATTCTCTAGGTTGGGGACCTTAATATATATAAAGTGGGGAAGGTTAGCTGAGCATAGTTATGCATCATACCGTTCTGTTCTTCTTACTGGGGATGTAATGTGATCAACTTCTTCAAGCTCCTGGTGGCTTTACTTCTCTGGCTTTACTATTACCTGGAACTCTGGACTAAAATAAACCCTATTCTCCTTAATTTGCTTTTGTTCAAATATCTTGTTACAGCATGAAAAAAAGAAACTAGTGCCATGTCCTGCCTCATCCATGTGGTGGCATCGTCTGGGCTCCAGAATGCTAAGGTAGTCTGCCTCCGTGGTGCTATGACTGGATATACACATGGCTCTCTCTTAGGCTTGCTTTGCTTGGCACCTATGGCTTTCTTTGTTTCATACCCCGTTTACCTGTCATCTCCATCATCCTGGAACCTCCAACACAACAAAAGATTTTCCTTCACATGGCCAGGAGTGCCATTAAAGGACTCTGGTTTTGTGTGTTAAATGCTTCAGCTCATTGTCTTTTATCTCGAGCCTTGAGTGAAGCTGCTGTGATTCAATAATTTTTTGATTTTGCATGTCTGCAAAATAACACCACATGAATGATGCCACATTTTGTTGCAAGGCACCTTTTCTGTTGTCCCATTACTGTAAGCAGGTGCTTCTTTTAAATTGTGCTGATCTCTTTAAAAAATTTAGTTGCTTTGTTTGTGCCTTCTTTGTCTGCAATTTCATACATTATTACACTTTCATACTGAGTTTTATGTCCTTCTTATCTGAATTTTGCTTCCTATTTTATAAATATAGCGAAAACCAGAATCAATCATCGTATACCTTGAAATTTTCTCTGCAAATAAATCAGTTCAATACATCCTCAGTCAGATTCTCAGGACTCAGGCAAAATGTAGCCAGATTATTTGCCATAATGTTGCCCAAATAACTTGCAATCTAATTCTATATTATCTCCCAGAAACATCACAAGCACAGCTTTTATGTTGGGATTTCTATCCATGTTTTTATTTTCTGTACTGTCACTATAATGGCTCTGAATCTCCACTTAAAGGACTCTAGAGATTGGGTTGTCTAGGCTGGACCTCCCCAAGTCTCCTTTCACAAGCTAGTTCTAAGAGTCAGAGTAGATTTAGTCCACTGGCAGTCCCACTCCTATTTCCAAGTTCATGCGTTGGTTAGTTTTTTCATTAATATACAAAATACCTGTCTGAATAAACTCAAGGTGGAAAAGATTTTTGAGGGGTTTCAGTCCAACATAATGAGAACAGCATGGTGGATTTTATGGTGGCAAGAATGTGTGTCAGAGGGTTACATTTTGTTGGATCAAAAAAACAGAATAGGCTGAGAATTAGCACATAAGACTGGAAGCAAGGATGCAACTGTAATGTGGCTTGGCAGTAACAGTCAGAACTTCACCTCTACTGGCCTACACTGCCATCTAGGCCTATCTCTCAAAGGCATCCCAACCTGTCAAAACAGTGCCATTATTTGGAGAACAAATATTCAGACACAATGTCTGATGGGAGCTATTTTATGATCAAACTACAGCATCTTCAATTAGCCAATGACAAATGCCAATTCTGAGATCTCAGTGTTAGGGCTACTTAGGAATATATATTGTTTATCAGGTTTTGTTACATTTACTCTCATTCTTAGCTCCAGAGTCATTTAGTCTCTAGTATGGAGATAAGCTAACAATGACAAAAATGTAGTATGGGGGTTATTAATTGGAACCAATGATATTTTTTATCATATAGTGACATTTACAAAGACTTTTTTTCTGTAGAGTAGGCAGTAAGCATGCCATTCCTGCCAGCAGGTCCAATTAAGTAAGGTGCTGGAGATATTTAATGAGGAGGGCAGGACTGACTTAATGATGCTACCACATTTGGTTTAAAGACAAAGGCCAATGTAGGGAAGGATCAGTCAAGTAGTAACAGCCCTTTTTTGTCCAGAAACTGTCCACACCTTCATAGAATGTGTTAGTGGGGTCAAGTAAACTCTTTAAAATGTCTTGGCAACATATATCAAGACTGAGAAAGACTTCATGTGAATTGGTGTGGGTTCCCTTCTTTCATAGCTGTAATATTCAGGTATTGTCTGGAACTGGGTCTGAAAACCACTGGCTGAGCCCTAAAACTATGGCTATAGAACTATGGCTATAGAAACTATAGAATACCCTCAGGCTTCTGAAGCAGGAGACTAGATATTCCCACAAAATTTCAGGGCAGAGGGATTTGAAATGATCTGGGAAAGGTTGTGATTAGACTCCTAGAATGAGCTGGAGGAAATTAGGCTAATTAATCAATTACCACACTAATGAAGAGACATTTAATACTGAACAAAATAGAACCCAAGTCTCCAGACTCCCCTTTCGGAAAATTTTGCTGGCACAATCCATTAATACAATAGGTGAACTATCCTATTTTTTTCCAGCACTCTGGGTTCATGATTCATACCCATGTCCATAGATACCTAAAGTGTGTCTAGGCAGAGGGAGGAGTTTGAAGCCAAGAGGCCTTGTAAAGAATATGAGGATATTTCCATTCAACCCTTGTCTCACCTTCCACATCTCCCCTGACCCCCTGCAGCCCCACTCTAGAGGGAGCTTTGATTTTCTGCTCTTGCCTTTCTTATTGGAATACAGATTATAGACACCTCACAAAGAAGCATGACTTCCTTTCTATGTGTGTATACCACGCGTTTAAGTCTGATGGATTTGGATAGGTATGAGTAAGAGGGACCCATCCATTCAAGTTTGTCTTTGTTACCTGGAGATGCATGCTATAACTTTAGTCTCAGTCTATATGTTTAACAAAAAGCCTCTATCCTTAGCACTGACCATGCTGATTATACTTGCACTCTGACCTGTCCTCCAGCAAGAATGCTGTTGGGTTTGACTAGCTTGGACACACAGGTGTCCAAAACAATAGAAATGAGCTTACAGTTCTGGATTCTGGAAGCACACAACTGTGGTATCAGTAGTGTAACCATCTCCTGAAGTATTTTTTCCTTAACTTGCAGACAGCTAATTTTCCCTGAATCTTTCCATGATCTTCTCTCTTCATGTTTTTGTGCCTGATTAGCTCTTATTATAAGGACACCAGTCAGAACACATTAGCACTCTCAATGTCTTGACAGCCGATTCCCTTATTAAAGTCCCCTTCTCCAAATACAGTCATATTCTTTGATTCTACGGAATTAGGACTTTCACCCCAGCAGGTATTAGAGGCACCTTTATTCTGGGCACTGGGTGACAATGTGCACACCGTGGAGAATGGAAAGCATTTGCTTCTACCCTAATATTGAGCAGCTTCTCTTGAGTAGTGCATGACAGAATTGTTTTCATGATGTTAGAGCAGGACATAACAGTGATGAAGAGATCTAGCAGTTGGTTTAAGAGAGCAGGGTCATTCTTCATAATGGTGACAAGACTCTCCTTGACAAAACTTTCTCATTCTGTTCTGGTCATTCTCCAGTTGAACCTGGCCTTGAACTTCATACTATGTTCCAGTGGGATCCAATTTTCTCTTGAATCTCACTGTATCAGTTTAGCAAAAAGCCTCTCTTAGTGTCTGACCGTGCTGGGTATATTAGCACTCTGACCTGCCCTTCAGCAAGAATGCTGTTGCATTTGTCTAATGAGAATCCTCTTTACCCTTCCTGTTCCCTCTATAGCTCTCCAGCCACTGATGAACTTGGAATTTCATGTAGAACCAATTTTTAAAACTTTTCCTAAATAAAGCAAAATTTAAAATTCAAAAGGCCAATCTGTCTTGTCCTCTATAAAAGACTGTTGAAATTCCTCATCATCTTAGTCAGAAGGGGTCAAGTAAACAAATAAAAAATAGTAGACTGGCGAGATGGGAGAAAGGAGACTTAGGTGGGAATGCAGATTAGTACAGCGAAAGCAATAAAGAGTTTTCTTAAAGAAACAAAATTAGAACTACCATATGATCCAACTGTTACCTGTCTGGATTCTGTTGCTTACTGCTGTCTTTCCACTTGTCTCAGTTCTAACTGAGAAAACATAAGTTTCTTTCTTTCTTTCTTTCTTTCTTTCTTTCTTTCTTTCTTTCTTTCTTCCTTCCTTCCTTCCTTTCTTCCTTTCTTTTTTTTTTAGCACCCAACCAATTTAGTTCCTGAAAGACATCCATTGCTGAGTCTGCCTGATTTCTGACCTCTGACTCAAGAAGCACAGTTCTCTCTCTTTCTCTTTTCCATTTCTGAGCATCTACCAAGATGCGACTATATGATGCTATCAAGATCTATAGAATGCCTCTTCTGTTCTCTCTCTCTCTCTCTCTCTCTCTCTCTCTCTCTCTCTCTCTCTCTCTCTTTAACTCTAATAGAATTGTCCTTCTGGTTCCATCTGAGTCCATGTTTTAACTTGCAAAAGAGACTCTATGCTTCTCTGATATAATATATTAGACACTAGTTATGATTCAGTAGACCTGAAGAAGGGCAGACAGGATTTTTTTTGTTGCTATTGTTGTTTGTTGTTGTTGTTTTTTTTAATTTCTCTTTTTAAGTTCTGATTAAGGGAACTTGCTTGGAAGAGCTAGACAACCAAGGAGAGATGTCAGGGAAAAGTAAAATACATATTATTCAACACCAATAACAGAATAGTTTTTGCCTAAGAGGACTAAAATGAGGGAAGTGTGTTGAAATTTTACTTACTTTACTAGCTTATGAAAATGTGTTTTGAGAAGGTGTTTGTATTTGGGCAGTACTGGGTCTTTTTCTCTCATATATTCTGCTACATTTTAAAACTCTATGCATTATCTTGGCTCTAGGTAGCATGCTGGATTAGATTCAGTACTTGGTGGAAGTGACGTGAGGGCCCATGGTAGACGATTCAAATTTTGGCCCAAATCAGAGTTCTATGGGAATCTTCCCAAATCCTCTAGGTTCTTATGTGCCAGTAAAAGGAATTGAACAGAAACACCTGGAGAGTAGCAAAACCAGTAATAGTTTCCTTAGAAACAGTGTGCTTCAAAGTTGGAGAAAGTCTTGAAGCTCAGTGGCAACAATGTGCAAATGATGGGGACTTTCAAGCCACTTTTTGTGGGATGTTTGACTCATTTGCATAATGGTGTTTTCTGCAGGCCAGGGTGAGTTCAGTTTTTTTTTCAGCAACTGTTTTCTTATGTGCTAATTTTTCAGCCTGTGTATAAAGTCTTGCCCACCCTGCTCTCCTTCACGCTTCCTCACATCTCTGTGAACGGCCTCCCTTAGAACTACAGCCTTGTGTTTAAGGCCATTACAGTCTCCAGTGGGAGGAAGCCTGGAGACTGGGCTGGATGTTCCTCCAGAAGAGCCAGGGCCATCCTATTTCCTTTAAGTTTATCCTGTTTTAAGCTCTAAACAGTGAGGGGCCATTAATGAAGTGGTTTCTTGGGAACCTAGTTTAACATTTCTGCTGACCCACATCTATTAGCAACTGCTAAGGTCTATGTTTGTGTATGTGTGTGTGTGTGTGTGTGTGTGTGTGTGTGTGTGTGTGTCCATATCAGATGAAGGAACTAGTGGCACCATCCCAAAGACTGGAAGGAGTGTATTGTCAGTCTCCTAGCTTCCTTAAACATGAGACAGTGCAGCAAACTCCTACTCACATTTGAACTAAGGGACCCCAGCCTTCAATGAGGTGGTTTATTGCAATCACAGGAGGGACCATTCTCTCTTTTTGTATCTCTACAATTATTCTTTGATTGTGTGTCTATAATGTGAATGGATTTTTTCTACTTTTATTGAACTATTTTTGTATTGAACTAATTACAGTTTCTTCTCCTACCCTTCTGTGCTGTTTCTGACCTGACCTCCCATCTGCTTTCATTCTCTTTCTCTCATTAGAAAATAAACAGGCTTCTAAGAAATAATAATAAAATAAAATAATATAAAACAAAATTTATCCAAATGGAGTAAACAAGATAAACAAGACGAAAAAAAAAGTAAGACAAGGCACAAGACTCAGAGAGCTATTTATTTGGACATTCAGGAATCCCATAAAAACACTAAGAAGCTATAATATACATGCACAGGACCCAGTGCTAGCTTTTGGAGCTGGTATGGCTTTGGGAGGGACAGCATAGCATGGTTTCTGCCCCTGGGACAGGGCCAGTAGGCCCTCCACTAATGTGGATAATTCTTATGCACATACAGCTTCTTTGTATAATAATGTACATATTTTATATTCTTCTTTCAAGGAATGTCTTACCTGTTAATGTTAATGACTCCATGATAATCAGACAGTGTGAGTCTGGGAGGCAAAGGTGTGGCTAATGTATTAACAAAATGGTAAACTCTGGGACCTTCAGGACAGACATTAAGGCTGTGGGAAAGGACTCTAAAATAATGAGTTCAAAATATATAATTTCTCAAAAAATAAGGATGCAATATGAATTATATGAGGTGCTTCATGAATCTAAAGGAACAAAGGTAGTTGTGTTGTGAGCCAACTTATCAGAAAGATACTAAGGAAGGGATAACGAGATTTAGGGAGTGATGATCACAGGAGATCCCAACCAGTTAAAGTTTTTGTTTGTGATTACAAGAGCAGACAGATTCCTGAGTTCAAGGTCAGTTTGGTACCCAGCTAATTTAGGTCCAGGTGTGGTAGAAATGATAATTTCAGGACTGGGTTCCACCCCTGGTAGCTTATTGTCTGGGCATAAGATCTGTAGGAGATGAGGTATCCAGAGAATTTATTAGAATAACAAGAGAGAATGCTTGAAGAATTGTCTCAAGCAAAATAGAGAAAGAGAACTGTCTGGAGATCTCCAGAGAAAGCAGATCAGAGAGAAAGAAAGCAGAACAGAGAGAAAGCAGGCTGGAAAGCTGTCTTGAACAGAGTATAGGGTGCCAGCCATCTTTGACCCATAATTTGACTTCAAGACATTTGTTTCACAGATCCCAGATACCCATTCCTCCAAATACCTCTCCAGGATCTGTGTAGGCCCTGTTCATGGTGCTTTATTCTCTGAGTTCCTGTGAACCTTGAACATGTTGATGTAGAAGATCTTTTTCTTAGTGTCCTTCATTCTCTCTGACTCTTATATACGTTTCTTGTCTCCTCTATGGGGTCTCTTGACCACAGATAGAAGGGATTTGATAGAGTCATCCTGTTTAAGGCTGAGTGATTCAAGCTCTCATATTCCAAGTCACATCAGATATTAGGTAGTTACTCCCTCAAGTTTTGAGCCACCATTGCCCAAGCATATCTTGTAGGCATGGCATGTCTACACCATTGTAGATCATTGTAGATCAAAAGGTTTGTGGCTGGGTTGGTGTGTCTCTTTTGGTAGCATACATGAAATCTTCCTGTCCCATAGACACTTTCTATAGGCAAGAGCTGGACTTCTCTATGTTCAATAAGTTGCACTGGTGTTGTCTTCAGCAACTGTGGGAAAGAGAGTACATAAAGAAAACAAGAAAACCCAAACAGACATGAACAAAAGATTTGGTAATGACATTATCATTTATTGAGAATTATTATTTTATTAGTTTTAGTAAATCATATATTCAGGAAGGAAATAATGGGCCATCCTAGCTTTGAGACACCTTTGGGAGCATGGGGAAGTCACTGAGAGACCACTGGAGAGCATATCCCTTCACCTATTTCCCCTTTAAAAGCAGGGAAATTGTAAGCCTGTGTTTGATTAATAGTTTAGAAGGAGCTTCAGTTCATGAAGGGTTTTCTTAGCTCCAGCTCATATAATTTTCTCTTTCTTAAGATTTTAACTGAGTTATGGATGATTCAATATATTTGTAAGGAATTTATTTTTAATGTATTTTATATAAGAGTGCTTTTATTTTTATTTTTATAAAAAATAGATTTTGGTCATATAACATATTCTATGACTTCCTCTCTCTCAACACCTCCAAGAGTGTCCCTACTTCTGCCACGCACTCAAATCAACCCTCCTCCATCTTTCTTTCATTAGAATGCAAACAGGCATTTACAAACATATAATACAAACAAAATAAAATAAAATAAAATAAAATGAAAGCAAACCCGAATAGGACAAAAGAAATGGGGAGAAAATAGCTGAAGAAAAGTCACAGCACCATAAATATAAGCAGTGATCTGTAAGATAAAAATAAAAAGTCAAGACAAAACATTATGAGACAAAACCTTCAACAAAAATACCATTAAGTTTGTGTTGAACATCTATTCCTAGGGGGAAAGCCTGCCCTTAGGATGGTTTGTCGTTCTGGATTCCTTCTGCACCCAGAGCTCATCCTGTGTCACCCAGAAGTATCTTGTCCCAGGTGACTTCTGCATTTGTGTGTCCTTAGGCCACCAGGCAGGTCGCCTGGAGGAGAAGAGTTGATTTTACTTCTGCTCTCAGGTGTGTAGGTGCTCCTGGCAACTGACTTTCAGCTCTCTGCATGGGATTATTTCAATCTTTTTTTATTGTTGAGGCTTGTTTTGTGTTCAATTACATGGTCAATTTTGCAAATGGTACCATGAGGTATCTCTTCTGAGAAGATGGTATATTCTTTTGTTTTAGGATGAAATGTTCTATGGATTTCTGTTAAATCCATTTGATTCATAACTTCTTAGTTATTCTATGTCTCTGTAAAATTTCTGTTTCCATGATCTGTCCATTGATGACAGTGGGGTGTTGAAGTCTCCCACTATTATTGTGTTAGGTGCAATGTGTGGTTTGAGGTGGAGTAAAGCTTCTTTTATGAATGTAGGTGCCCTTGCATTTATTCAGGATTGAGTGTTCATCTTGGTGGATTTTTCCTTTAATGAATATGAAGTGTTCTTCCTTATCTTTTTTGATAACTTTTTTGCTTGAAAGTCAATTTTATTCAGTATTATAATGGTTACTCCAGCTGTTTCTTGGGACCAGTTGCTTGGAAAATTATTTTCCAGACTTTTACTCTGAGGTAGTGCCTATCATTATTCCTGAGGTATGTTTTATGTATGCAGCAAAATGCGGGTCTTGTTTATGTATCCAGTCTGTTAGTCTGTCTTTTTATTGGAGAATTGAGTCCATTCACATTAAGAGGTATTAAGGAATAGTGACTGTTGTTTCCTGTTATTTTTGTTGTTAGAGGTGGAATTATGTTTATGTGCCTATCTTCTTTTTGGTTTGTTGCAAGAAGATTACTTTCTTGCTTTTTCTAGTGTGTAGTTTTCCTCCTTGTGTTGGAGTTTTCCATCTATTCTTTTTTGTAGGACTGGATTTGTGGAAAAATATTGTATAAATTTGGTTTTGTCAAGGGACACCTTGGTTTCCCCATTTATGTTAACTGAGAATTTTGTTGGATATAGTAGCCGGGGCTAGCTTTTGCATTCTCTTATAGTGATATCTTTCCAGGATCTTTTGGCTTTCATAGTTTCTGGTGAGAAGCTGGGTATAATTGTGATAGGTCTGCCTTTATATGTTACTTGACCCTTTTCACTTACTGCTTTTTAATATTCTTCCTTTGTGTTGTGCATTTGGCCTTTTGACTATTATGTCACAGGAGGAATTTCTTTATGGTCTAATCCATTTGTAGTTCTGCAGGCTTCTTGTATGTTTATGGGCATTTCTTTCTTTAGGTTAGGGAAGTTTTCTTCTATAACTTTGTTGAAGATATTTACTGGCCCTTTAAGTTGGGAATCTTCTCTTTCTTCTATACCTATTATCCTTAGGTTTGATCTTCTCATTTTCTCTGAATTTCCTGGATGTTTTCAGTTAGGAGATGTTTGCCTTTTACATTTTCTTTGATGGTTGTGTCAATGTGTTCTATTGTATCTTTTGCCCCTGGCACTCACTCTTTTGTTTCTTGTATTCTGTTGGCCATGCTTGCCTCTGTGACTACTGATCTGTTTCCTAGGTTTTCTATCACCAGTGTTGTCTACCTTTGTGATTTCTTTATTGTTTCTATTTCCATTTTTTAAATCCTGCATGGTTTTGTTCAATTCCTTCACCTGTTTGGTTGTGTCTCCTTATAATTTTTAAGGGATTTTGTGGTTCCTCTTTAAGGGATTCTACTTATTTACCTGTGTTGTGCTGTATCATGAGATGTTATTTTAAATCCAAATCTTGCTTTTCTTTTCTGATGTGGTGGGATATCCAATATTTGCTTTGGTGGGAGAACTGGGTTCTGATGATACCAAGAATTCTTGGCTTCTGTTGCTCCAGAAACCTGCACTTGCCTCTTGCCATCAGGTTGTTTCTAGTGTCAGATGAACTTGCTGTCTCTGACAGTGGTTTACCCTCGTGTTAACCTGTGTGTCAGCATTCCTGCTGTCCTGTTTTCTCCCAGCAGGATTTGGGTACAGAGCCCTGTGGGACCAGGTCAGCTCTAGGTACAAGCAGAAACTGGTAGGTTTCTCTCCTAGAACTCTCCTGCATTTGTATGTCCTGAGGACTTCAGGAAGGTTACTTGGAGCAGAAGTGTCGGTCCTACCTTTGCTCTCAGATGTGTCAGTGTTCCTGGTGTCTGACTTTCATATTGGAGATTGAAGGAGCCTCTCCCTGACTGCTCCTCTGTTCAGAGGGCTCTAGGCCATTTCCTCTTAGGCCAGGAATGTAGAAAGAAGTAGTGGTCTCTCCTGAGCTCTCAGGATTTTCTGCACTTCTGAGAGTCTAGGTCTCCTCCCTCCTCATAATTTTTTAAGGGATTTTTGTGCTTCCTATTTAAGTGATTCTACCTGTTTTACCTGTGTTCTCCTATATTTCTTTAAGGGAGTTATTTAAGTCTTTCTTAAAGTCCTCTAACATCTTTATAAATTGTGATTTTAAATCAAAGTCTTGCTTTTCTGGTGTGTTGTGATACCCAAGGCTTGGGATGGTAGGGGAACTGGGTTCTGATGAAGCCAAGTCGCGTTGGCTTCTGTTGCTTAGGTTCTTGTCCTTGCCTCTCATCATCTGCTTATCTCTGATATCAGCTGGTCTTTGCTGTTTCTGCCAGTGGCATTACCCTCTTGTAAGCCTTTGTGTCGGCATTGCTGGGAGACCTCCTTTCTCCCTGTGGAATTTGGGCACAGAGAACTGTGGCATAGTGTCAGCTCAGGGCACAGACAGAAACTGGAAGGATCCTGCCCCAATCTGCTTCTTGATTTCTATGTCCTGAGGGTTCTGGGCAGTTCCCTCAAAGTAGAAGTGGTGGTCTTACCTGTGCTCTCAGGTGTGTCAGCACTCCTGGGAGACCAGCTTTCTCTCAGTGTGATTTGTGTACAGGGTCACCTCAGGGCACAGGCAGAGATCAGAAGGATCCTGTCCCAGTTGGTTCGTCAGTTCCTGTGTCCTGAGTGTGCCAGATGGTTCCCTCTTGTGCCAGGATTGTGAGCAGAAATGGTGGTCTCCCCTGTGCTCTCAGGTCTGTCAGTACTTCAGAGAAATCAGGTTTCTCCCAGTGGGATCTGGGTATAGTGGCCTGTCGCACAGGGTCAGCTCAAGGTGAGGCTGGAGTGTCAATTTGAAAATAAAAAAAAAAATCGGGTTTCAAACAAAATTTATCAAAAAAGATAAGAAAGTACATTTCATATTCACCAAAGGAAAAATCCATCAAGATAAACTCTCAATTCTGAATATCTAAGCTCTAAATTCAAGAGCACCTGCTTTCATAAAAGAAACTTTACTAAAGCTCCACATACAATAATGGTGGGAAACTACAACACTCCACTCTTGTCAATGGACAGATCATTGAAACAGAACCTACACAGAGAAACTAACAGAAGTTATGAACCAAATGGATTTAACCGATATGTATGGAACATCCTAAAACAAAAGAATATCCCTCCTTCATATCACTTCATGGTTCCTTCTCCAAAATGGACCATATAATTGGTCACAAAACAGACCTCAACAGATAAAAAGAGATAGAAATAATCCCATGCATCCTATCACATCATCATGGACTAAGGTTGCTCTTCAATAACAACAAAAATGACAAAAAGCCCCCATACAAATGGAAGTTAACAGTGCTCTACTAAATGATTACTTGATCAAGGAAGAAATAAAGAAAAAATTAAAGACTTTTTAGAATGTAATGAAAATGTAGACACAATATACCCAAACTTATGGGACACAATGAAAGCAGTGCTAAGAGGAAAACTCATAGCTCTGAGTGCCTCCAAACAGAAACTGGAGAGAGAATACACTAGTTGCTTCACAGCAAACCTAAAAGCTCTAGAACAAAAAGAAGTAAATACACCCAAGAGGAGTAGACAGCAGGAAATAATCAAACTCAGGGCTGACATCAAGCAAATAGAAACAAAAAGGACTACACAAAAAAATCAACAAAAACAAGAGCTGCTTCTTTGGGAAGAATCAACAAGATAGATAAACCATTAGCCAGACTAACCAGAGGACACAGAGAGAGTATCCAAATTAACAAAATAACAAATGAAAAGGGAGACATAACAACATAAACTGAGGAAATTCAATAAATCAGTAGATCCTACTACTAAAGCTTATACTCAACAAAACTGGAAAATCTTGATCAAATGGACAATTTCGTAGACTGATATTAGGTGCCAAAATTAAATCAGGTCCAGGTAAACCATCTAAACAGTCCTATAACCCCTAAAGGAATAGAAGCAGGCATTAAAAGTCTCCAAAAAAAAAGCCCAAGATTAGATGCCTTTAGTGCTCAATTCTATCAGACCTTCATAGAAGTCCTAATACAAATACTCTCCAAACTATTCCACGAAATAGAAACAGAAGGAACACTTCCCAACTTGTTCTATGAAGCAACAAATACTTTTCTATGTAAATCAAACAAAGATTCAACAAAGAAAGAGAACTTCAGGCCAATTTCCATTATGAATGTTGATGTACAAATACTCAATAGGATTCTTGCAAACTGAATCCAAGGACATATCAAAATGGTCATCTATCATGATTAAGTAGGCTTCATCCCAAGGATGCAGGGATGGTTTAATATATGGAAATCCATCAATGCAATCCACTATATAAACAAACTCAAAGGAAAAAAAACCCACATGCATATAATAAGATGCTGCGAAAGCATGTGACAAAATTCAACACCCCTTCATGTTCAAAGTCTTGGAAAGATCAGGATTTCAAGGTCCATATCTAAATATATTAAAAGCAATATACAGCAAATCAGTAGCCAACAACAAACTAAGTGGAGAGAAACTTGAAGCAAGCCCACTAAAATCAAGCACTAGAAAAGGATGCCCACTCTCTTATCCAAAATAGTACTCAATGTCCTAACCACAGCAATTATACAATAAAAGGAGGTCAAGGGGATACAAATTGGAAAGGAAGAATTCAAAATATCACTATTGGCTGATGGTATGATAGTATATGTAAATGACACAAAAAATTCCACCAGAGAACAACTAAACCGATAAGCACCTTCAGCAAAGTGGCTGTATATAAATTTAACTCTAACAAATCAGTAGCATTCCTCTACTCAAAGGATAAACAGAAAGAAATTAGGAAAGTGACTTCCTTCACAATAGCCTCAAATAATATAATATACCTTGGTGTGAATATAACCAAGCAATGGAAAGATCTGTATGAAAAGAACTTCGAGTCTCTGAAGAAAGAAATTGAAATAGATCTCAGAAGTTGGAAAGACCTCCCATGCTCATGGATTGGCAGGATTAATATAGTAAAAACGGTCATTTTGCCAAAAGTAATCTGAAGATTCAATGCAATCCCCATCAAAATTCCAGTTCAATTCTTCATAGAGTTAGAGAGAGCAATTTGCAAATTCATTTGGAATAACAGAAACCAAGAATACCAAAAACTATTATCAACAATAACAGAATTTCTGGGGGAATCACCATCCCTGACTTCAAGCTGTATTATGTGTGTGTGCTACATATTCTTTTGTTTGTTTGTTTGTGTTTTTTTTCATTTATTGAATTTTTTATGTATATTTCAAATGTTATTCCCTTTCCCGGTTTCCCAGAGATTTTTTTAAAATGAAAATTAAAGGTCTTGAGAGTTATAATTTGATTTTATTTATATAAATCATAATCTGTTAGTCTATTTAAAAAACAAGCATAAGAGGAGGAAAAGTAAAATCCTCTCTCCCTAAACTCAAATTCTATTCTTATAATCACCTAGCATCATACAGTTTTGAAGTTTTGTATGTTGAAGAAAACATGTGGACATTCAAAATTAATATGGTGATGGTCTTTTTGTTTTTATGGTGATTATCTTTTCATTACAAAATATAATCTTACATATTTTAAATAAATTTAAAACTAAGATAATACTTATAGCCTATTTATAGTTACATAACAGGGGCATTATTCCTAAATCAAAAGACATTCTAATGTCTCCATATTTGAGAATCAGAGGAGAGCGTGGATTTGCATATTATAGGTGTCTAGATAAGATGACACCTTCCAGAAAACCTTGATCCTGCCAAGGCTGGACCCCCGCAGTGTAGGGTAATGTTGTGGGGGGGGTTGAAAAGGGGGTGGATGGGGAGAGGAAGACCCTTATAGAAGAAGGGGAGGGGAAAGGGATGGGGGGCTTATGTTCAGGAAGCCAGGAAAGGGAATAACATTTGAAATGTAAATAAAAAATATCCAATAAAAGGAAAAAAATAGACCAGGGGGAAAAAAAAGATGATATCTTTCTGTACCTTCCTGTTAGAGCTGATTCACATCAGCTCAAACTGATCACTGTGTTTCCTACTGTGAACTAGGCTTTTCTCTTGACTTAGGGAATAGCTGGAGGAAGCTGAGGAGGAGGGCAACCCTCTAGGAGGACCAGAAGTCTTAATTAAACAGGACCCCCGAGATCTCTCAGACACTGGATCACCAACCAGGCAGCATACAGCAGCTGAGATGAAGCCTCCAACACATATACAGCAGAGGACTGCTGGGTCTGGGTTCAGCCAAAGTAGATGTATCTAACCCTTAAGAGACTGGAGGTCCCAGGGAGTTTAGAGGTCTGGGGGGGTGGGTGGGCTAGGGACATCCTGGTGGAGATGTGGGCACTGGGGAGAGGTATGGATTGTGGAACAATCAGAGTGTGGACCAGTTGGGGGGAATAAAATCTGAAGTGTAAAAATAAATAAAAGAATGCCATCACTGCCATTCCCCAGGGCCCCCTTCAGGAATGCCATCAACATGTTCTCCAGGGCCCCCCTTTTCCCTGTACAGATGTGTACCTGGATCAGTTGATTTGCTTTTCTGAATTCCGAATCTCATTATAAGAAGTTCATCTGGGCTCTCAGTTGTTTCCTTATTATGTTACCATGAATTTGTCCATGGAGGTCATAAAAAATAAGAAAACTGAGCTGATTTTTATGAGTAAAAAAATAACAACAACAATAATAAATCTAGCTTTATACTAATTATTAAGTTGCTTAGTAAATTAGAATAGGAAGTCACACAGGGCTTCTGAGCAACAATGATGAATGAGGACAGGGTAGAGCATTCTAGAGAAGGTGCTTTAACTCAATTCATTTATAATGAGTCATGAAGCAAAAGGGATAAAGAGACCTTTAGGTTACTTACCCAACTGTGGAGGGCAATCTGCTGCTTAGCAAGTTTCTTTGTCTCCTCCCCTGAGAGTCTTTATGAACTCAAAAGCCAATTTAACTACTTATGACTCGCAGAGAGAAGGAATGATTTCTACTTTGCTTACGGTTAGTATTGCAGAAGTTTGGCAAGTACTAGCTAGCCACTGTTCACAGTATTTGGTCAAAATATTTTGGATGTTCCTTGCACATTTGTGTAAGTCTGCAAGATTTTTGACTGAAGTTTGATTTGATTGTTTTCTGTTTGTTTGTTTGTTTTTCTTTAAATTGTTTGTGTGTATCCATAAACCAAGTTCAAATTCAAAGCATCTATTTAAGTCACCTTTGATGTGATATGCTTTTTTACTTTTGAGATATTTGTTCATGCATACAATGTGTTTGGTCGAGTCCACCCCGAAATTCTTTCCTTTGCAATTCTTCCTTCACTCCCTTTAGCCATGATTTCCTCTCAAATCCAAGTATCTGAGAGAGAGAGAGAGAGAGAGAGAGAGAGAGAGAGAGAGAGAGAGAGAGAGAGGAGAGGGGGAGAGGAAGAGGAAGAAAAAGAAGAAGAAGAAGAAGAAGAAGAAGAAGAAGAAGAAGAAGAAGAAGAAGAAGAAGCAGAAGCAGAAGCAGAAGCAGAAGCAGAAGCAGAAGCAGAAGCAGAAGCAGAAGCAGAAGCAGAAGCAGAAGCAGAAGCAGAAGCAGAAGCAGAAGCAGAAGCAGAAGAAGAAGAAGAAGAAGAAGAAGAAGAAGAAGAAGAAGAAGAAGAAGAAGAAGAAGAAGAAGAAGAAGAAGAAGAACCACCCCACGGAATCAATACAACACAGAGTTATCTGGGTGTGCATGTACTATTCAGAAGTACTACACTTTTGAATAGTTGCATAAAAATCATACTGTTTAATGGAAACATATCTGAAGTGTAAAATGAATTCATATAAGCAATCAAAAGGAGTGGTTAGCATAAGCTTTACATTTCGTGGTCATGATCCTCAGTCTATTTTCCCTTCAATTATCATAACATTATTAACAATTAAAATGATTTTTAATATTTTTCTTTTTTCTGTTTTTCTTTCTCCTCTTCCTCCTCCTCCTCTTCTTTGTAAGAGTCATTTTCTAACTGGATTTCTTGTTGAAGAACTTTCACATTTTACTGTGAAATATTATAGCTACTAGCCATGTCTGACGGTACTTGAAATTACTGAAAATTCTAAAAGTAAATATTTGAGCAGAGAAGGAATTTTAGGTTTAGAGGATTTGAAATATGCATTTTGTATTGATAATGACTCTAAGAGGCTGGCAAATGAAGCCATTCTTGCAGGAGATATTGGAATGTGGTGGAATCCTTGTATGTAAAGAGAAACAGCCCAACTCCAGATAGCGTTGAAAATAGAGAATTCACCAGTGACCGGAATCCTAGTGAGAGAAAAAGAATTGTAGAAAAATGCAGTAAGGTGGCTAAGTAGTGGAGAGATACAACTTCTAAGGTCCCTTTGAAATAATGTTGGTGCCAGCTCAAGGGGAGGCTCCAAGGCCTTACACTATTTCTGAGGCTATGGTGTGCTTACAGACAGGAGCTGGGCATGGCTGCCCTCCAAGAGGTCCAAAAAGCATCTGACTGAGACAAATACTTACACGCAACCATTGGACAGAAACCAGGGACCTCTGTGGTTGAATTAGGTAAAGGCTGGAAGAAGCTGAGGAGGAGGCCAACCCCATAGGAAGAACAGACGTCTCAACTAACATGGAGCCTCGGAATCTCACACACACAGAGTGATCAACCAGGCAGCATACACCAGCTGATATGAGACCCCTGACACATATACAGCAGAGGTCTGCTGGGTCTGGCTTCAGTAAGAGAAGATGTTAACCCTCAAGAGACTCAAGGCCCCAGAGAGTAGGGAGGCCTGGTGGGGTAGGGAGAGGACATGATCTTGGAGAGGGGGAAGGAGGAATGGGATAAGGAACTGTTGGAGTGTGGACTGGGAGGGGGATAACGACTGGACTGTAAAAAAGGATAAAAAATAATTAAAAAAACAAAATAAAAAAAGACCTCAAATAATATTGGTGCCTAATGTAGACAGTAAGGGGAAGCAGGAGAATAATTGCTTCTTATCCTCGGACCTGTAGAAGGAAATGAAGGCAGGAATAGGTCATATGCCTCCGTGTGTAAATGGGGTTATAATGTAGAAGGAGCTCAGTTTGTGGAGAACAGTGTTAAAGTGTCAACCTCTCTTAAAGTCACGGATAATAGTTATCAGCTCTCTCAAAATTCTTATGGGCACAGTAAGAAGAGATTTAAACAGGCTGTGGATCTGAAATGTTCAGAAGAGAAAAAACATCACAGAAGTAAAAACAGGAAAGAATAAACAAACAGCAAGGCAGAATGTTTTGAACATTAGTTAGGATTAAAAGTTAAAGAAGAAAAGAGCTACCATAGTCCAAAGATTCTACAGATATGTATACAAATTCAAATAAGTTTATGAAGCAGAAGTTACCTCAATATTTAATCTCAAAGTGAATATGAAAAGCATATGTGGAATGAGAAGGCCAGGGGTTTGAAATTACTATTTTAGAGAAACTTGGACACAGTGACAAGGGACAGAGGCTCAGAAGTGAAGGAAATACTAGAGGCATGAGCCTAGAGGCACAGAAATAAAACTCTAAAATAATCAGATTAAGGAAATAAGCCAACAAAATGATAAATACAAGATTGAGCAGAACATAACGATTGTTGCTCACTATGAGAATTTACAGGGTGTAGAAAAAAGGAAGTTACTCTCAACATGAAGAAGTTGCAAAGGACTTCATAAAAAAGAAAAAAAGAGCAGAAGGGTGTCAGCCAGGGGAGAGGAGAGGAGAATGCACCATGGACTCAGGATGTTGGGGTCATGGCAAAGGTTTGAAAAGACTACTCTCCAGTGCCAAGACAGAGTACAAAGAGTTGTGAAGTGGGGAAGAAAGGCACAGGAACAAAACATGGAAGAATGTGGAGTGCCTGTCCTTGACCAGTACATTGGAAATTCTCCTTACTCAGGAGGAAGGAGGAAGCCTGAAAGGATGGCACTCTGTGGGCCTCTGGAGGCAGGGGTGGGGGTGGGGGGAACTTCACCACTTCTGACCTCAGAGCTCAACTCCTGTTTGAAATCTTTATGATCACAGGTTTGTCCAGCCAGCATAGCCTCAGGACCTTTCCTTTCCTCTGCCTAGATCTCTAAGAATTCTAAAGGTGGACCTTTCTTTGATTTAGTGATTCCTACTTCATGGTCATGGTTGGTTCTGGTCTCTTTTCACCTACTGTGTATAAGGCATGCTTTGTAAAGGACAAACTTTCTGGTGATAATTTATTTGCTTTACTCAAATATTTTCTGAAAAAAATTGTGTGAGTGCTCTGAAACAGGGATTTTTTTCATTATTTTGATTTTGTAGTTTATAAATAGGTTTTTAAAAAAAATTTCAAAAAGAAAAAAAACATGTTCTTTGCTTGTGTGTATGGTGTGCGTGCATATGTTTCTTCATGTTTGCACATGTGTGGGCATGCATGTGTGCAATGTGCATGCATGTGTGTTTGTGTAGATGCAAAGGACAGGGGTAGATGTTGTGACATTCGCTGACTGCTCTGCATCCTCTTTACTGAGACAACGTCTTTTCTTGAACCTGGAGATACTCCATTCTACCTGGTTGTCCTAGCTAGCCAGTTTGTTCTGGGATCCAACTCCAAAGAACTGGGATTATAGGGGCGTGCCCGAGCTGCCAGCTTTTATGTGTGTGCTGTAGATTCACACCCCCATCCTCTCATTGTACAGCAAACACTTCATCCACGGAGCCTTCTCTCCAGTCTAGAAAATATACTTTAATCTAAAGTATGTTCTTCCTCCTCCTCCTCCCCCTCCTCCTCTTCATCTTCTTCTTCTCCTCCTCCTCTTCCTCTTTTTCCTCCTCCTTCATTTTCCTCTTCTTCTAGTAGTTAGTCTTTCTTTTTATCATTTTATTTTTAGTTGTTCATTTCACATCCTGCTCACTGTCCTCCCTCCCCCAACACGTTCCCCTTCTCCTCTGAGAGAGTGGGCCTCCTCTGTATATTCCCCCATCCTGGTGTATCAAGTCTCTGTGGGGCTAGAAGCATCCTTTCCCACTGAACAATTCAGATCAGCAAGAGGAACATATACCACAAACAGGCAACAGCTTTGGGATAACACTTGCTCCAGTTGTTTAAGGCCAACATGAAGACAAAGCTGCCCACCTGCTACACATGTGTAGGGGCAAGGGGTGTTAGGTCTAGCCTCTGTATGCTCTTTGGATAGTGATTTTCTCTCTGAGAGCCCCAGAGGACTATGTTAGTTGATTCTGTTGGTGTTCTTGTGGAATTTTTATCCCCTTTGGGGCCACCTTTATTCACCAACTCTTTTATAAGAAACCCCAAGCTCCATCCACTGTTTGGTTTGGATTTCTGCATTCTTCTGAGTCAGATGCTTAATGGAGCCTCAGAGGACAGCCATGCTAGACTCCTGTCTGAAAGAACAACAGAGTATCATTAATAGTGTCAGGGATTGGTGCTTTTCCTTGGCATGTGTTTCAAGTTGGGCAAGTTACTAGTTGGCCATTCCCTCAGTCTCTGCTCCTTCCCTGGAACCTGGATTACTTTAGACAGGATGCATTTTGGGTGGAAACTTTTGTGGGTGTGTTGGTGTCTCTGTTGGTCCACTGGGGTTCCTGCCTAGATACAGAAAGTTCCTCTTCAAGTTCCATATCCCCACTGCTGTAAGCCCCAGCTAAGGTGACCTACATTAGTTCTTGAGTACCTCCTCTGTCCCAGGTCTTTTTCATGTTCCAGAGGTTTACTCACCTACCCACCCTAGCCAGTTGCAGATTTCTATTCATTCTCATGGCCATCTGGCTATCCTCCTGTCCCTCCTGTTACCTGATCCTGAACCCCCCATCCCCCTCCTCATCCCCTCTCCCATTTATTTCCCTCCCCTATCTGCCTCCTATGACTTTAATTGCACCTTCTAAGTGAAATTCAAGCATCCTTGCTCGTGCCTTTCTTCAAGTATGTTTATAGCAACTTTATTTGTAATAGCCAGATATTGTAAATGACCCAGATGTCCCTCAACTGAAGAATGGATGAAGAAAATGTAGGACACCCACACAATGCAATACTTGGCTATTTTTTTCAGCTTTATTAACTTGGGTTTTTCTTATTTACATTTTGATTGTTATTCCCTTTCCCGGTTTCTGGGCCAACATCCCTCTTACCTCTCCCCCTCCATTCTCAATGGGTGTTTCCCTCCCCATCCTCCCTCCATTACCACCCCCCTGAACAATCACATTCACTGGGGGTTCAGTCTAGGCAGGACCAAGGGCTTCCCCTTTCACTGGTGCTCTTACTAGGCTATTCATTGCTACCTATGAGGTTGGAGACCAGGGTCAGTCCATGTATAGTCTTTGGGTAGTGGCTTAGTCCCTGGAAGCTCTGGTTGCTTGACATTGTTGTTCATATGGGGTCTCAAACCCCTTCAAGCTCTTTTAGTCATTTCTAAGATTCCTTCAACGGGGGTCCCATTCTCAATTCATTGGTTTAATGATGGTATTCGCCTATTTGCTGTATTCTGGCTGGGTCTCTTAGGAAAGATCAACAAAGACATCATTAATTTGAAGGCAAATGGATGGAACTTGAGGATATCACCCTGAGTGAGTCCGTAAAGTCCCCCCAAAGACCATTTGCTTGGAATATCTTTTTCCAAATGTTTTCCCATTGGTAATTTCGATCCTTGATGTTGAGGTTTTTTCTTGATACAGTGGAGGACAAATCCTGTTTTTCATTCTGTTAGTATGTTTGTTTTTACTGGGGAATTAAGACCAAAGATATTGAGAGATATCAATGACTAATGACTGTTGATTCCAGTTATTTTGCTGTTGTTGTTGGTAGTGGTAGTATTGTCTGTGTGTGTGTGTGTGTGTGTGTGTGTGTGTGGTGTGCAATTTCCTTCACTTGATTTTTCTGGTGTGAGATCATTTATTTCCCATTTCCATGTTTGTAGTTAACCTCCCAATGTATGAGTTTTTCCTTCTAGTACTTTCTGTACAGCTGAACTTGTAGATAGTTATTGTTTAAATTTAACTTTGTCACAAGATATTTTGTTTTCTCCACCTACGGTGATTGAAATATTTTTCTGGATATAGGAGCCTGGGCTGGCATGTGTTGTCTTTTAGAATCTGCAGCACATGTGTCCAGACCCTTCTGATATTAGAATTTTTACTGAGAAATCAGATGCAATTTTAATAGTTACGCCTTAAGTGTTACATGTCTTTTCCTCATGCAGTTTTTAATATTTTTGATTTGTTTTGTATGCTTATTGTTTCAATTATTATGTGTCAAGGATCTTTCTCTTCTGACCCAACCTGTTTGTTGTCTCTAAGTTTCTTGTACCTTTGTAGTTATGTCCTTCTTTAGGTTAGGAAATTTTTCTTGTATGATTTTGTTGAAAATATTTTCTGGGCCTTTGAGCTGTAATTCTTCTTTACCTAATATTCTTACTTATTTTTATAATGTCCCAGATTTCTAGGATGTTTGTGTCAGCAATTTTAAGGCTTAATATTGTCTTTGAGCAATGTATCCATTATTTTATTGTACCTCGAAACCAGAGATTCTCTTTTCCACATCCTGCATTCTGTTGGTGAAACTTGCCTTTGTATTTCCTATTCAAATCCCTAATTTTTAAAATTTCCAAAATAGCCTCACTATGTCTATTTTCTTTTATTAGGGCTTTAACACTTTTTATTCATTTTCTTGACCTGTTCAGTTTTTTTGTTGTTCATTTTCTTTCTTTCTTTCTTTCTTTCTTTCTTTCTTTCTTTCTTTCTTTACTTATTTATTTTATTTCGTTCTTCCTTCATTTTTTCTTCCTTTCATCCTTTCCCTCTTTCTTCCTTTCTTTCTTTCTTTCGTTCATTCTTTCTCTTTCTTCTTTCTTCTTTTTCTTTAATTTGCTTTTTAAGGGATTTATTCATTACCTTTACTTATTTGCTTATGTTTTCCTGACTTCAGTAACGGATTTATTCATTTTCTCCAAATATTTGTTTTTTCCATGATTTCCTCTTTAAGGATCGCTATCATCTGTATGTAGTTGGTTTGGGGTCCTTACCTTATTCTTCAGCTATATTGAAATAACCAGAGCTTGTTTGCTAGGATAGCTAGGCTCCAGTGAAGACGTTATCCTGGCTGTTGTTGACTATATTCTTACCCTGTTCCCTTGGTATCTAGGCTTGGTATGGTTAAAGGTCTAAGTGCTAATTTCTAGATTTATATTTGTTGAGTAGGTGTTTTCTCCTTGGTTTCTGTTTCAGAAGAGTACTATAACTTTGCATTTCTCTTTCCATGGATTGTTCAGTGGTGTATTCACAGGGGATGTCTGAGGGTGTTGGAGGCTGGGTAGCTGGGATTGGTTAATGAAAGAAAGGTTGGAGGAGAAGGTCTTTGTGATCCATTGAAGATGGGGCTACTGAAGAAAAGGATATCACAGCATGGTCCTAGAGCTCAAGATGAGTCTTGGGGGTATTAGATTGCAGGAGCTGTAGGAGAGGTGTGGGTCTGCTTTCACCACACTTACTGCCTTTGGAGAAGCTGCCCTTGGGGTAACAGAGGTTGCCTACTGGAGTTGTATGGGAAAAAGTAACAATGGGGACAGGTTAGAAGGGGATGATTTGTGGGATCCACAAGTGTGAAAGAAGGCTGCAACTTGTGCTTTGGTGAAGTTCTACTGATGAAACTTGGGAATTGGATCTAGGAACAGAGAGAGAGAGACAGAGAGAGAGAGAGAGAGAGAGAGAGAGAGAGAGAGAGAGAGAGCGCCCTACCTGGTTTTCTAGTGAGCATGTCCTGTGGCTTAGAAGGTTTTTCTGTTGGAGCTGGGGCTAAGATACAATGATTAGCGTGGGAGTGAGATTAGGAGATGGTCTGTGGGATCCATAGGAGATGTGGGGGCTGGTGGGAAAGGCTGCTGTCAGTATTCTGACGCAGTGTTAGTGATGAGAGTAGGGAATTGGGCCTTTGGGAACAGAGATACTTAGAACATTCTATAACCACACTTTGCACTATACTTTATTAAGAAACTTAAAACTTCAATTGCCCAGAGTGGCATATGCTGTTATGCCTTATTGGCTTTGTGATTCTGAAGAATCATAGCTCTAGAAGAATTCTGCTTTGTAATATGTTAGTAATACCACAGATTTTCACATTTATAACAACTTGTATTGACAGTGGACTTTAATATCACATAATTGAGAGAATTCATAATTCTGTATGTAGTAAAGATAAGTCAGTAATTGCTGTATAAATGTCTACTACCAGGGGAATAGAATTAGGTAAATAATCATTCTAAGTTACTGAACAATAGCAAAAAGCTCATTGTCCCAGGTCTTATTGAACATCTCACCATAGCAACCACACTTACCTTTCTCTTAATATTTCCATTACCTTTTATTTCTACTAGTTTTTTTTTTTGTGTCCTCCCTTCTTCTCTCAGATGATACCTTTTCTTACCCTCTGATACTATGGAAACGAACAGTTCACCATAATAAAGGAGTTTTAACATTTCAAAAATAACACTATGTACTAAGGGATTAAACATTTAAATATTAAACTGCTTGCCTTTCACTGACACATGTGAGGTATCTAGACGATCAATGTAAACCATTATTTACATTAAAATAGTGTGATATAGTAGGTACTACAAATATAGGACTACCATTTTAATAATTTACAACTTTTGAATGTTTCACTGTGAAATTACACAGTGTTTTATAAGATTTAGATGAGGCATAGTTAAAAAGATGTTGGCTACTTTATATTTTGGCATATTAGCCATAATTTTCAGATAATAAAATGTTAAATGACTGAAGGAAAATGAGATACCACAGATAAAGCCTTCAAAATCAACATAGTGTACTTCCTGGAAATGTTCTGAATCAATTGCGACTATTTTTCAAGCGTACCTATACTAAGAACTTCTTTATAAGGAAAATTTCCATGATACAAGGTGTCCAGTGTTACTTTCTTCCTTCAGTTGAAAATAGCTAAGCAAACATGAATAAGACTACCCTATAGTTCATAGATTAAGTATAATTTAATCTGAAAACAGTGTGTAGTTACTTCTAATGTGCTATTAGAAGTGAAGTTTGCAAACCATTGGAAAGGAAAGAACTATAGCACTTTCCAATGAAATCATAGACTGTACTGTTTTGTAATCTGCATCATCGATGTCCCAGGGTCTCATAGACAAAATGCCCAACATCACAACTCAGCGTGCAATGTTCTGTAATGACTTTGTCATGTTCATGCTCTCTTCTTTCTTTGATTTCAATCTTCCTCTCCATTGTAAACCTACTCAACAATCTGAAGTGTCCCCAAATGAAAAACATAAATAACAAAACCATCTACAAACCTGTATTCTAGTATATCTGCTTAATATTTTTTGTCTTAATTTAGTGCCCAACACTGGTTCTGTCTTCATTCTTGCCTCTTACAACCTAAGTAATTTATAGTTTGCTTTATACCCCCACATCCCCTAGAATTACCTCTACTGAAGCCACTGATGTCCTCTTGTGGTTGGACCTAATATATGAGCCCAATGTACTTATGAAGTAACTGTGTAGTAGTTCAGTTAACAATATCCTTATTTTCAAGGAATACTTTCCTCTTACCCAGTCCTTAACTAATCTACTTTCCTAGTTTTCTTCTGTGTCTTTGACATCATTGCATAGTTCTCTTCTCCTACGCATTCCTTCCATGTTGAAATTTTAAAGATTACTTTGAATTGTTTTAGAAAAATGTTCAATTATCTTCAGTATAATGCAGCATATCAAAACAGTATGACAGTATTCTTGCTATTCATCATAATGCAATTCTTGTTTTTTTTTTCAAATATGGAACCTAAACATTTAACCTACTAGGCCTCATTGGTTGTTATAGGTAAGCAGGCAGTCAGATTCTCTCTCAGGTATTTCAATTTAAGCTGAGTAAGCAGAATGAAACAGGGCTGCAGGGAACCAGCATCCCTGTGATCTGGAGAACTGAGACTTCTAGCTCTGCTGCTTCAAGTGGCAAAAGTTGGTATCTCTTCAGGAGGGCCAGCAACGTGAACTTCGGGTATTAAGAGGACAGGTAGAGTGTGCTCGAGCTTTAGCATTTCACTGTGCACACTCCATTGTAAACTTAGCATTACCTCCTACATCCAGCTCTTAGTAGCACAACCCAATTCTTGAAAAAGTGAAATGTCCCTCCAGTAATTCCTTAAATCCACTTTATCATCAAATGGATTTTATGAGAAAAGTTAATCAATTGAAGACAATCTCAAAGTCTCCCACTTCCTCACCTTTCCTTTATCTTCCTTTCTGCTTCTTTTCCTTTAGGTAAGTAATTAGTTCCTGTGCATTAACCAAATAATCTGGTTTGTAATCACCACTGTAAATATTTTCTTTTAAAAGCAGCTAAATCTTACCTGCATTCAGTGTGCATAACACCTCTCCCTAGACAATTATTCACCCAAGCATGGCATATTTGCACAACCCAGCCCATCTGAAGTGTTAAAAATCCACTAAATCCTATCCAAGAAACCGTTTAGAAGTCTGAAACTTAGTTCATCAAAAGACCCTCTCAACAATTCCTCTTTTAGTGGATAGGAACTAAGACAGAGACCCACAACTGGACTCTGTGCAGAAAGTGAGAGACAATAGAACACTCAGTCCTAAATGGGATATGTTTATCAAAGCTTTCCCCTCAGGACACAAGGACCTATGCCAAAGAGGAGTCCAAAAGACTGTAAATGCCATAATGGATAGATGACACCAAGGAACTAATGCCTTCTATACACAGCAGGACTGCTGTACAGATGAACTCACAGAGACCAAGACAGCAGGCACAAGACTGGTAGTTTCAAGCTAGATGACATCCTACTGATGAGAAGGGAAAGAGGTTTTGAGCTCCTACCCCTAACCAAGAAGATATCTCCAAGTGCAAGACTTGGCTTTCCCCAATGCAGTTTCACTGGGTCTATTCAGCATACATAAAGGAGTCCCATGCCCAGCAGTGGATGCCAACGAAAAAAAAGCTCAGTGGTACTTTTGTAGATTTTCTTTCACTCTGGCATTGCTTGAAGTTTTTTTATTGTTGTTTGTTTGTTTGTTTTTGTCTTATTGGTCTTTTGCTTGTTTGTTATGGTTTTTGATTTTCTATTTTGGGGGTTTATGTGTATTGCTATGTGAGCCTATTTCTCTTGTGTTTCATCCTTTTCTTTTTTTCTTTAGTCTTTCATTTTTGAATTCTCACTTTTTTTTGTGATTTTGTTTTCCTGCTTTGCTTCCTAAAGAGAGAGAAATGGCATTGTGAAATGGTGAGTGAAAAGGTGGGGATCGAAGAGCACTTGGGAGAAGTGAAAGATCATGATACAGGGTACGAAAAGTGATTTGAGTGTATATATATACTCTCAAAATCAAATATACACACAAACCTGAAACTTTAATAATTATAGGAAAGTACAGATACTATACACCTTTGAAGGAAATATCTGATCCCCCAGTAAAGTCCTCTTCCTTATATAAGGGACACTGTAGTTGAGGATTTCAGAATGAAGCAATCTGAACCTTATGGAGCATATAAGAAGCATGCCACATTCAGAATCTCATTGAAGGTGGATCGAGGTGCAATGAAGAAACAGAACTTTGTGATATCAGAGTAGAGGAATGTGGAGTGGGAAACAAAAGGTGGCATATGATACTATATAGGTAGGTGAGAGGACTACTCAGGATTGATAATATGGTTTGTGGCTTTTGCCTCAGGAGTAAGATGCTTAGGAAAATAGCATGTTTGCTTCTGTGTGTATAGTTGGCTGTAGAGGAAATGTAAAGGTGGTAGACCAGTTGTCTTTTTAAGTTAGCCATCTATGTTGGTACTTTTAAGTCTGCCTAAAAATGTCTCATTTTCATTTAAATCAACAATCTTCCTGTAACCATCTGGTTCCTATCTCTTCATTGCTTTTGAAATGGTTCTGAACATGTGAACCATATATTTCAAGCCAATTTTACAGACATGTGGAACTGACTGTGTTTCCTGTCTTACAATTTTTCCCCATCACTCCTCATTGCTTATAGGATGAGATTCAACATCTAACTTAGTTTGTAACCCTGTATAAGAAATGCCCACTGTTTAAGTCTCACTCTGTCCTTCCCCTTGCGTTCATCATCTTTAAGTTTCAATAATGCAGAAAGCTCTTACTTCTTCAGCTTTTGTCCCATGGTGTTCCCTCCTCCTAGAGACACTTTTTTACACTCTGACCTCTCTCCTGTCTGACATTCACCTACTCTATCTCTCTTTCCCCATCAGTGTTTTCAAAACAATGATTTTCTTGGAACTGTTCCCACAGTGCTTGGTTTCTATGACCATTGGGTTAGACTTTCTCTCTTTATTGATCTTATTCTATTTTTCAGTATGAGAATTCTTGGAAGGCAAGGAGATGCATCATTGTATTTCTATCTTTCCCAGCTTGTAGCATTTGAAATTTACCTAGAAATGCATGAATAGCTTTTAATTTGGTTGAAACTAAATTTGCTAGTCAGTCACTCCTAAGCTAAATATGCACTATACAGGCTTGGTACAAACTCAAAGACTAAAGAACATGGACTTAATAATGGGTTTTTGTTGTTACTGTTTCTGTGTGGCTTCGTATTTTGTTTTTTTGTATTTTTGTTTTTTGCTTTTTAGCGACTAATGCATGAGGAATTTAAATGTCAATGTTGTGCCACATTCCTTATAAAATATCTTGAGAGCAAAATTAGCAGTTTTTATTTTCATAAGATAAGATGAATTATTAATATTCAAAAGCCATTATTTAAGTATATAAGTTTCAAATGAAAATAGCTCCTATACGGTTGACAGTTTATTAATTGGGAAATTTCTGAAAAATGTTTAACGTTTCTGCTACTAAGAATCCATATATTCATAATTTAATAAGATGATTAAATTCATATATTTATAATTTAATAAGATGATTTATTTAAACACTGACTAGTACATTGTTGCTTTGCACTTAGTCACCTGAGAATATAAGGTTGATATTTGGAGCCACCTATTGATGAAAGATTATGCCACTGGCAAGTAACAATCACTTGTCTAGGGAGGGAGCTGTTTACAATGGGCTCCCTGACATGAACACAGGCCAGTCTGATCTAGGCAATTTCTTCAGTTGAGAATCCTTCTTCTCAGATGACTCTAAATTGTGATAAATTGCCAAGAGAAATAAAGGAGGACACAGTAAAAATAAAATAAATAAAATAGTAAAATAGAAAGTGATGTATTGACATCAAAATTCAGTGCTTTTTTTTTCATGTGCAAAATACAACTTTCTCTGTTCAGAAGAATCAGAAAATAATTGTTATCCAAATTGATATGCTATAATTAAAAAAATAATTTGAGTTAAGTTCCTGCAAATGAGGTTATGAATTTGGAAGTAAATTCTGTAAGTTTAGTTTAAATGTTTTGGGGTATAGGGGGGAACTATATTATTTTATATTGTTTGAATTTTGCGCCGCCTAGTGGACGAAAACAGATAACACATTTTATTGGCTATTTTCAGTATTTACATTTAAATTGTTACCCCCTATCCCAGTTCCCTCCCTCCCCTGCTCCCTCCACTTGATTCTGTGAGGATGCTACCACTCCCACCACTCACTCCCACCTCAGCACCTTGGCATTCCCCTTCACTGGGGAAGGACGCCTTCTCAGGACCAAGGGCTTCTATTGATGCCCTTCAATGCCATCCTCTGCTATATACGCGGCTGGAAGCATGGGTCCCTCCATGTCTACTCTTTGGTTGGTGATTTAGTCCCTGGGAACTCTGGGGAGTCTGGTTGGTTAATATTGTTGTTCTTTCCAAGGGGAACCCCTACAGCTCCTTTAGTCCTTTCTCTAACTCCTCCATTGCGGTCCCCATGCTCAGTCCAATGGTTTGCTTCAGCATCCTCATCTGTATTTCTCAGGCCTTGGCAGAGCCTCTCAGGAGACATCCATATCAGGCTCCTATCAACAAGTACTTCTAGGCATCAGCAATAGTGACTGGATTTGATGGCTGCATATGGGATAAATCCCCAGGTGGAGCAGTCTCTGGATGACCTTTCCTTCGGTCTCTGCTCCATTCTTTCTCCTTGTATTTCTTCCTGTGAGTATTTTGCTACCCCTTCTAAGAAGGACTGAAGCATCCCTATTTTAGTCTTGGCTCTTCTTGAGATTCATATGTCTGTGAATTGTATCTTGGGTATTCCAAACTTTTGGGCTAATATCCATTTATCAGTGAGTGCATATCGTATGTCTTCTTTTGTGACTGGGTTACCTCACTCAGGATGATATTTTCTAGTTCCATGTATTTGCCTAAGAATTCTATGAAATCATTGTTTTTAATTGCTAAGAAGTAAGTACTCCGTTGTGTAGATGTACCACACTTTCTCTCTTGAAGGACATCTGGGTTCTTTCCAGCTTCTGCTTATACTATATGAGGCTGCCATGAACATACTGAAGCATGTGTCCTTGTTATATGTTGGAACATTTTTGGATATACTCCCAGAAGTGGTATTGCTGAGTCCTTGGTAGCACTATTTCCACTTTTCTAGGAACCACGAGACTGGTTTTCAGAGTGGTTGTCCCAGCTTATAGTTCCACCAACAATGGAGGAGTGTTCCTGTTTCTTCACATCCTTGCCAGCATCTGCTGTCACCTGAGTTCTTGATCTTAGCCATTCTAACTGGTGTGCGGTAATCTCAGATGGTTCTGATTTGCATTTCCCTGATGACTAATCCTTTAGGTTTCAGCCATTCCTTATTCCTCAGTCGAGAATTCTGTTTAGCATTGTATCCCATTTTTAATAGGGTTATTTGGTTCTCTGGAGGTTAAATTCTTGAGTTCTTTATATATATTGGATATTAGCCATTTATTGGATATAAATTGGTAAAGATCTTTACCCAGTCTGTTGGTTCCCGCTACTGACAGTGTCCTTTGACTTACAGAAGCTATGCAATTTTATGAGGTCCCATTTCTCAATTGTTGATGTTAGAGCCCAGTGCCCACATGTTTGAGGCTCTTCCCTACTTTCTCTTTTATTAGTTTCTGTGTATCTGGTTTTATGTGGAGATCATTGATCCACTTGGACCTGAGCTTCGAACAAGGAGATAAGAATGGTTCAATTTGAATTCTTCTACATGCTGACTTCCAGTTGAACCAGCACCATTTTTTGAAAATGCTATCTTTTTTTTTCCACTGGATGTCTTTAGCACCTTTGTCAATGAACAAGTGATTATAGGAGTGTGGGTTTATTTCTGGGTCTTCAATTCTATTCCCCTGATCTACCTGCCTGTCTCTGTACCAATACCATATAGTTTTTATCACTATTGCTTTGTAATACAGCTTGATGTCAGGGATGGCAATTCCCCAAGAAGTTCTTTTATAGTTGAGGATAGTTATGGCTAACCTGGGTTTTTTGATATTCTAAATGAATTTGCAAATTGCTCTGTCTAACTCTATGAAGAATTGAGTTGGAATTTTGATGGGAATTGCATTGAATCCATGGATTGCTTTTGGTAAGATGGCCAATTTTACATATTAAACTTTCCAATCCATGAGCATGGAAGATCACTCCATCTTCTGAGGTCTTCTTCAATTTTTTTCTTCAGAGACTTAACCTTCTTGTTATACAGATCTTTTGCTTGGTTGGTTAGAGTCACACTGGGGTATTTTATGTTTATCTGGGACTATTGTGGAGGGTGTCATTTCCCTAATTTCTTTCTCAGCCTATTTATCTTTTTAGTAGAGAAAGGCTACTGATTTGTTTGAGTTAGTTTTATATCCAGTCACTATACTGAAGTTGTTTATAAGGCTTAGGAGTTCTCTGGTGGAATTTTGGCATCATTCAAGTATACTTTCATATCATCTTCAAATAGTGATATTTTGATTTCTTCCTTTCCAATTTGTATTGCATTGACTTCCTCTTGTTGTCTAATTGCTCTGGCTAAGATTTCAAGTAATATATTGAATAAGTGGGGAGAGAGGAGTCAGTCTTGTCTAGTCTCTGATTTTAGTGGAATTGCTTCAAGTTTCTCTCCATTTAGTTTGATGTTGGCTACTGGTTTGCTGTACATTGCTTTTAAAATGTTTAGGCATGGCCTTTGAATTTTGATCTTTCTAAGGCTTTTATCATGAATGGGTATTGTATTTTGTCAAGTGATTTCTCAGCATCTGATGAGATGATTATGTGTTTTTTTATGAGTATGTTTATATAGTGGATTATATTGAACCATCCCTGCATGTCTGGGATAATACCTACTTGATTAAGTTGAATAATCATTGTAATGTATTCTTAGATTAGGTTTGTGAGAATTTTATTAAGTATTTTCGCATCAACATTCATAAGTGAAATTGGTCTGAAGATCTCTTTCTTTGTTGTGTCTTTGTTTGGTTTTGGTATCATCATAACTATGACTACAAAGAATGAATTGGGTACTGTTATTCCTGTTTCTGCTTTGTGGAACAGTTTGAAGAGTATTAATGTTAGGTCTTCTTTCAAAGTCTGATAGAATTCTGTACTAAAGCCATCTGGTCCTGGGCTTTTTTGGTTGCGAGACTTTTAATGACTGCTTCTATTTCTTTAAGAGTTATGGGACTGTTTAAATGATTTATCTGATCCTTATTTAACTATGGTGTGAGGTATTTCTAGAAAATTGTATATTTCCTCCAGATTTTCCAGTTTTGTTGAGTATATGCTTTTGTAGTGGGATCTGATGATTTTTTTGAATTTTCTCATTTCCTGTTGTAATGTCCCACTTTTTTTTTTGATTTTGTTAATTTGGATACTGTCTCTGTGCCCTCTGGTTAGTCTGGCTAAAGGTTTATCTGTCTTGTTGATTTTCTCCAAGAACCAGGTTCTGCTTTTCTTGATTCTTTATATACTTCTTTTTGTTTGTACTTGGTTAATTTCGGCTCTGAGTTTGATTTATTTCCTGCTGTCTATTCTTCTTAGGTGTATTTGCTTCTTTTCGTTCTAGAGCCTTCTGGTGTGCTGTCAAGCTGTTAGTGTATGCTCTCTTCAGTTTCTTCTTAAACACACTTAGAGCTATGAGTTTTCCTCTTAGCACTGCTTTCATTGTGTCCCATGGGTTTGGGTGTGTTGTGCCTTCATTTTCGTTAAATTCTAAAATGTCTTTAATTTCTTTCTTGACCAAGTTATCATTGAGTAGAGCATTGTTCTACTTCCTTGTGTATGTGAGCTTTCTTTTGTTTTTGTTGTTATTGAAGACCAGCCTTTTTCCTTGGTGATATGATAGGATGCATGGGATTATTTCAATCTTCTTGTATCTGTTGGGTGGGGCCTGTTTTGTGACTGATTATATATGGTCAGTTTTGGAGAAGGTAGTATGAGGTGCCAAGAAGAAGTTATATTCTTTTGTTTTAGGTTGAAATGTTCTATAGAAATCTGTTAAATCCATTTGGTTCATAACTCCTGTTAATTTCAGTGTATCTCTGTTTAGTTTCTGTTTCCATGATCTGTCCATTGACAAGAGTGAGGAGGTGATGTCTCCCACTATTATTGCATGAGTTGCAATGTGTGCTTTGAGTTTTAGTAAAGTTTCTTTTATGAATGTGGGAGCATTGATGTTCAGACAGAATTGAGAGTTCATCCTGGTGGATTTTTCCTTTGATGAATGTAAAGTATCCTTCCTTAATCTTTTTTCATAACTTTTGGTTGAAGTTGATTTTATTCAATATTAGAATCGCTACTCCAACTTTTTACTTGTGACTATTTGCTGGCATAAATTTCTCAGCCTTCTTCTCTGAGATAGTGTCTGGATTTGTCACTGAAGTGCATTTCATGTATGCAGCAAAATGCTGTGTCCTGTTTACATATCCAGTCTGTCAGTTTATGTCTTTTTATTGGGGAACTGAGTCCATTGATATCAAGAAATTTTAAGGAATAGTGACTGTTGTTTCCTGTTATTTTGTTGTTAGAGGTGTTAAAGGTGAAATTTTGTGTGACTATCTTCATTTGGGTTTGTTGCTAGAAGATTACCTTCTTCCTTTTTCTAGTTTCCCTACTCATGTTGGAGTTTTCTATCTATTATCCTTTGCGGGGCTGGATTTGTGGAAAGATATTGTGTAAATTTGGTTTTATCATGGAATATCTTTGCTTCTCTATTTATGGTAATTGAGAGTTTTGCTGGAGCTGGCATTTGTGTTCTCTTTGTGCCTGAATGACATATGCCCAGGATCTTCTAGCTTTCACAGTCTCTGGTGAGAAGTCTGGTGTAATTCTGATAGGCCTGCCTTTATATGTTACCTGAGCTTTTTCCCTTACTGCCTTTTTTAAAAGGAGCTCTGGCAAAGTTTTATTAAAGGAAACCTTTCTTGTTTACTTCTCACCAGTCTGTTCTGGCATGCTTCTAATATCAGAATCACCTGGGTCAATGATAACAAGTGTGCATACTTTGCAGTATTTTCCACATGCTGTGCCCAATGCAATATTATTGCCACTGTAGTGATGGTCACTAGTTTTAGCCAACATGGAATAATATTCTATTTCAGATTTCCTCAAAGCTGGGCAGTTGTCGAGGATAACCAACTTTGCTTTGCCTTGTCTAATCATCTTCAGAGTCTGTTTGTTCCCCTTCATGTACTTTCCAGTTTTCATAACAAGTTGGAGCCTAAAGTTGATCAACTCCAGAGACTTTTTCATCTTCTTTGCAGCCACCATCTTCTTGCCTTAGGTGTGGGACAACTCCCAACCAAGATCAGGTACAAGATGGCCAGGGAGTGAAAAAGGAAGGAGCTCCCACAATGCAAAGTTCTTCTAGGTGGACAGAGGATTATCCCCCTTACTGCTTTTAATATTCTTTCTTTGTTTTGAGCATTTGGTATTTAGACTATTATGTGATGGGAGGAATTTTTCTTCTAGTCCAATCTATTTGGAGTTCTGTAGGCTTCTTGTATGTTTATGGGCATCTCTTTCTTCAGGTTAGGGATGCTTTTTTCTATAATTTTGTTGAAGATATTTACTGGCCCTTTAATTTGGGAATCTTTACTCTCTTCTATACCTACTATTCTTAGGTTTGATCTTCTCATTGTGTCCTGGATTTCCTGGATATTTTGGACTAGGAGCTTTTTGCATTTTACACTATCTTCAATGGTTGTGTTGATGTTTTCTATGGTATCTTCTGACCCTGAGATTCTCTCTTCTATGTCTTGTATTCCGTTGGTGATGCTTGCATCTATAACTCCTGATAGCTTCCCTAGGTTTTCTGTCTCCAGAGTTGTCTCCCTTTGTGCTTTCTTTATTGTTTCTCTTTCCATTTTTAGATCTTTGATGATTTTGTTCAACTCCTTCACCTGATTGTTTTTGTTTTCCTTTAATTCTTTCATGGATTTTTGTGCTTCCTCTTTAAGAGCTTTTCCTTGCTTACTTGTGTTGTCCGGTATTTCTTTAAGGGAGTTATTTGTGTCCTTCTTAAAGTCCTCCATCATTATCATAAAATGTGATTTTAAATCTAAATCTTGATTTTCGTGTGTGATGGGGTAGCCAGAACTTGCTGTGGTGATAGAACTGAGTCCTGATGATACAAAATAGCCTTGGTGTCTGTTGCTTAGGTTCTTGTGCTTGCCTCTTCCCATCTGATTATCTCTGGTGTTAGTTGGTCTTGTTGTCTCTGATTGGATCTTTTTCCTCATGTTGGTTTGTGAACCTGGGATCTTAGGAGTTAGAGCACTGCTGGATGGTCAGAACTCTCTGGGATGGGGGGTTCGGATTTGGGTTTGGATGGCTGTGGAACAGTCATAGGTCTGGGCACAGATGGAGACCAGAAGGATCCTTTCCCAGGCTTCTTTGTGGTGGTACCTGTGCACAGTGTGCTCCTGGCAGGTCCCTCTTTGGACAGTTATTGGAGAGAAAGTGGGGTCTCATATGTGGGTTTAGGAGTGAGAGTATTCCAGGGAGAATTCCTCTCTCCAGGCAGAATTTGGGTACCCAGATACCATTTTCAACGTTATTCAAAACCAGAATTAAATGTTTTTCTTTTAAATACTTATTTTATTATTTCTTTATATTTCCATACAAGAATAGTCTATTTACATCATTCCAACCCCATTATTTCTCTCATCTCGTTCTTCCTATGTCTTCCCAACACCCCTCAAATTCATGTCTGTCTGTCTATCTGCCTATCTATCTATCTATCTATCTATCTATCTATCTATCTATCTATCATCTACTGCTGAGCCTTTTACTGCTTGTCATATGCATATTTGTGTAGGACTGAGCACTGGAGACTAAATAGCTTTCCAAGGCCCCATTCCTGGTGAAGATTCTTCTCCTATCAGCCATTAAGGGCCCATAGACAGAATCTCATGAGACTTTCTCTGTCCATCTTGGCCTGCCAACTGGTGCTTGCTCAGGTGGTATTCACAAGACTTTCCTGGTGGGCAGAATTTTATGCCATGGATAGATCTGGGGACTGCAAGGGGGAATGACAACTAGATAGGTTTCAGGGTAGTCAGCAGACTAGGTTGGTTCATAGTTTGTGTGACTAGGGATTGACCTGGTAATTAGGGAGGGTGCCAGCTAGACAGGGTTCAGGATACACACCAAACCAGCCTGCACAGGAGTTCGGAGCTTTAATAGTTTTATCAATACTCAATAGTTATTTCCTTTTACAAACATTTTGATATAATGTTATTTTGTAAATAAATTGCTCATAATATTTCTTTTCAGGCCACAGTGCTTTATTAATTAAAAATAATAAATAATAAATTATTTAATAATTTATTAACACTTATAATAATAGTATTCATACCAGAGCCATATTTGCCATAATCATTTTGGTTAGCGTACCTTCTGCTTCACTCTCAGAATTTACCTAGAAGGAGATTCTGCACTTCCAGAGTCTTTTAAGGTTTGGGTAGCCACCTGGACCTACCTTCTGTTAACTAAGTATATCACAGCTGCCACGGGCACATCATTCTTCCACCTTTTGCTTCGTGTAAACTGGAGCTTCTTCTGGGTTCCTCTGTGATCAGTCATCACATGTGAAGACAGATGCATGTCTATGATTAAAATCCTCCTTCCCCAACACAATCCAGCAGCATCTGCTCTGTGCATCATCATTCGCCAAATTTGATTGATTTTGTGACCTTCAGATTGGTAGAAAGAAGGAGAATGAGTGAATGAGAAAAATGTTTATTTGGACTCCATTATTAATAGGGGTGCGAAAATAAGTAAAGACATGCACTAAGTTATCCTATTTACTACACATTTTTATATTTAACATTTACAATTCAGAACATTAAATGTATAAAATTGAAAGAATGATTTTTATTTTGCATAAATTATAGTCCAGATTATTATGTTCTTTACACATATCACTTATAAACTGGACCTATGTAAGACTGAGACAAAGTAATAATAATAATGTGTTATTAAAGTGTTTCTCTTTATTTATTTATTTATTTTTTATTTTTTATTTATTTATTTATTTTTTTATTAACTTGAGTATTTCTTATATACATTTCGAGTGTTATTCCCTTTCCCGGTTTCTGGGCAAACATCCCCCTAATCCCTCCCCCTCCCCTTCGTTATGGGTGTTCCCCTCCCCATCCTTCCCCCATTGCCGCCCTCCCCCCAACAATCTAGTTCACTGGGGGTTCAGTCTTAGCAGGACCCAGGGCTTCCCCTTCCACTGGTGCTCTTACTAGGATATTCATTGCTACCTATGAGGTCAGAGTCCAGGGTCAGTCCATGTATATTCTTTAGGTAGTGGCTTAGTCCCTGGAAGCTCTGGTTGCTTGGCATTGTTGAACATATGGGGTCTCGAGCCCCTTCAAGCTCTTCCAGTTCTTTCTCTGATTCCTTCAACGGGGGTCCTATTCTCAGTTCAGTGGTTTGCTGCTGGCATTTGCCTCTGTATTTGCTGTATTCTGGCGGTGTCTCTCAGGAGTGATCTACATCCTGCTCCTGTCGGTCTGCACTTCTTTGCTTCATCCATCTTGTCTAATTGGGTGGCTGTATATGTATGGGCCACATGTGGGGCAAGCTCTGAATGGGTGTTCCTTCTGTTTCTGTTTTAATCTTTGCCTCTCTATTCCCTGCCACGGGTATTCTTTTTCCCCTTTTAAAGAAGGAGTGAAGCATTCACATTTTGATCATCCATCTTGAGTTTCATTTGTTCTAGGAATCTAGGGTAATTCAAGCATTTGGGCTAATAGCCACTTATCAATGAGTGCATACCATTTGTGTTTTTCTGTGATTGGGTTACCTCACTTAGGATGATATTTTCCAGTTCTAACCATTTGCCTCTTTAGGTAATCTGTGGTGATACATCATTATGAACATAACTCTTACTTGCTATAAAAATATTTCTTATATTCAGAGAGATAGTTGGGGTTTTTGCTGAAACTGAAATTCCAGTTAATAACACACACATCTTAAGGTGACTTAAGTCCAACTTTCTATTGTAGACTGTGCAGCTCACCAGTGTGAAGCAAGGTTTGTGATCGAAGCACACAGTGCAATGGGCTGTGGAGTGTGGCAGTGAACATGGGTGGTACTTATATACACAGCAGACAAAGGTTTGAATGGGAAATCACCACACTGTAGAGTTTGTGTAGTCTGTTGGGGCACAGGTCGACAGTCTGGGAGGGCAGGGGATTCTGTGTTGACATTCTAGATCTTTTTTTCATTGAAGCAGCCAAGTAAGCCTCTAATCCCAAAGGACACAGAATTCGGGCACACATCAGCATCCTTTCCTGTTTTTCCAATGTTCAGCTCAGAACTCCGGTCCTGAATAAGAACCATGACAGAAGAACATTAGGAGTATAGAAACTGTTTGTGGTGATCAGTATTCATGTGCATGGCCGTTTGATCAGCACAGCACATTAAGCAGAGGAACAATCTTAAAACGAGAAAGCTAATAAATGACTATCTTTCCTTTCCACCAGACCTAACAGGTTTTAATGAAGGACTAGTATTGATAACATGGAGGATGAAACTCTTCTACCAAGAAGGAGACAATTGTTCTTCCTTTCTGTATTGTATTTGTAGTTTGCCTTGCGCTCTGTGGGGCATGCTGGAGTCCTGTTACTGCAGGCAGTTAATAAGTTGTAAATTCTTTTATTCAACAATGTATATCTTATAATGTGAAAATGTTTGGAACTTACTTGTGAAACCAATGTCCCTGAGTTGGTTTTGTTATGGTCATGCATCATTGAATTTAGACACTTATTTTAGTTGTATAAGACTGAAATAGAATAATTCCGTTTTATTGAATGCAACACTATGCAAATAAAAACCAATATAACAAAACTATAACTATTTCTGGTGTCTACTGTGTTTCAGTCTAGGTAAAGGAAAATAAAGTGACTGAACAACCCAGCTGAGAAGGCTAATCTTGACCAGCAGAGGGCAGCTGCATCTTACATGGCCAGTTCAGAGGATCATCATGTGGCATTCTCCACACTGCTTAACCACTTTACTTCTTTGCATTAAACACCGTTAACTTTTCTCAAACTCTTTCTACTTAGAGACTTAAATAAGATCCTTATTCAAAGTTTAAAAGCACTTTCGTTTACTAATTTGTACGTTTTCTTTTTCTACAATATATTTAATATTATCCTTAAAAATACCTTGGCATTGAGTGAGAGAGGGAGAGAGAGAGACAGAGACAGAGACAGAGAGACAGAGACAGAGAGACAGAGACAGAGACAGAGGGGGGCTGGATACTTGATTCTACTTTGCATATTAACAGCAAATGAATTTTTTACATCATTATGTACATATCTAATAATTGAGGTGTAATATGGAAAAATATCTAAGAAGTTTGTTGTTACTGTTTCTGCATCCATTGAGAAGTGAAGAGGTGTTGAGAGAGAACTGGCCACTGAACTGGCTGTCTGGAGTTCCTGGTTGGACAGGATCTCTGTAGAATGCAACTCTCCACGCAATGGTTTCTACATAGAAATCTCATTACACTCTAAAGCAGACAAGGGGGCAAAACAAGTTGGTGGAAAAGCAATGCTGGTCAAATGATATGGACAGGACCAGAGGTCCAACACCGTTCCCTACACTGCTGAAATAATGCACACGAAGTCAAGAAACCCACAGCAAGTGAAATCAAGGGATAAGCAACTGCAGAAGTCTATGACTTTCCATGAGCATATACAAGCTGAGGGAGTTTAAGAGATGACTCTAAAATAAGTAGTTAAAAGCTGAAATCAATAACATAAAATTGTACTTTAGATTTAATGAGAGATGCTGGTTCTAAGAAGAAAGCTAAGAATAAGAATTACAGTACACACACTGGACAAAGTTGGTAGAGCCTTCAAAAGGCCCACCCCTATCAATAAACCTTCTCCACTCAGCCCTGGTCTTCTGTAGGCTGCTAAAACATACCGCCACACTCTAAGAAACAATTTTCCAAACTGCAGGGAACATTCAGGTAGAGATTTCTAAAATATTTGACAGAATACAAAGACGCTATAGCAGTGATTATTTGCCACTGATAATGTCTGACTGTAATATGTCCTCAGTTCATTTTATCTATGGTCACTGCTATTAACGTATGCTTATTTTGCATATGGGTCTGAAGAGAACATTCCAGACCCAAAATACAGTACAAATAATAACATTGGTTTGATGAGACCAAATACATCTATAAAACAGTAATGGATGCCCAATAAGTAGAATGATATGTACTATAACAAAAGAAAGATTTCATTGCCTCATTTTGATACCCAAATACTGATTTTCTATGCTGTTGGAGATACACATAAATGACCTAAACACTTTCAATATGTGTGTAGTGAAACAACATATATTCCCCATAATATGTATGCATGTATGTATGTATGTACGTATGATTCATTGGTGCACAGAAATATTTACAGTATTTTTTATTCAGCGATATGGGTGATAGTATGTTAACATGTTAAAGGAAAATTCATTTGTGTCTCCTCCCCCCACATGTATGTATATACTCAGTATATTTAGGCTCCACAGAGCAATAGGAGTGCACTTTATTGATTTCATGAACATAATTAGCAACTTTCTACTTTAATATAGTTACATTAAATCAAATCAGTATAAAATGAATCACTATCATTAATAATGAGTAATATATATTAAAAGTGATATAAATCGAAAGTTTAGTTCTTCACTTTGTGCCATAAATCCATGACAATTTTAGTTTTATTGAAAAATCCCTAATTACAACATAATATCACATTCTATTTACATTGGATACACTGTGATACAGTTTTCAGTTTTCTACATTAAAATAATAGGAAAATAAAAATAATTTAATTTGGTGCAATAGAAACGCACAACTTTAGAACTAAGCATACATGTCTCCCATGACAAAACTCTTGTATGTGATAGTGCAGCTCTGGAAGGAACTGGAAGGTCAAGAAAAGCTGTGTGAGGCACATTCTCACCTGGATGCCTTTTTCTTCTGGTTCTGACTTCTTGGTTCAGTGACAGCACAGTTTGTCTACTGTGGTGCTCAGTTTTCTTCATGTTCAAGAAACAAATCTGAATGAACTACGACCATTCTACAGACTTTCCATTTAGCTGGCTAGGCCTGAATTGGGGAATATCGGCTTCTTCCTCGATTGTGTGTAGGCAAATGGAAATATCACTTTATAAACATATTGGGATCTTAATGCTGGAAAGTTCAAAACAGCACTTTTAGCTAAGAATTCTTAAAGAGCTTTGGTCCTTAAAGAGTTGTATTTCCCATTTTCAAATACACAATTTCATTCAATCTTCCAGAAATTCCATGAAAAAATTACAGTATAAAACCTATTTGTAGCTCAAAATGTTGTAGGCCACAGTGTTTAAATGTCAGGACCATAATTCAAATACAAGTTTGCCTGAAAACTTGAGTGTGATTCTGAGCCAGTCCACCATGTCCTTGGGAGATGGTTCTGTGGATGTTGCTTGACTAAAGATAAATTAGCTGAATCTACTTCAGCAGATCTCTCACTAGCCTAACAGTGTTGTGTTGCCTTAAGTATCTTAAAAATGCAAGTTGACCCCAGTTAAATTTACTCCCCTCAAAAGAGCTTCTGTCTATATTTTTTATTCCAAGTAGATTTTTCTAAAAAAAATTAGTACTGACAGAGGAGGATTAGAAGTATTTCTATGGGTTGTAAACCCATAAGAAGAGTAATATCAACTAACCACACACATACCCCCAACCCCCAGAGCTCCCAGGGAGTAAAGAGTAGACCTGGAGGGACCCACGGCTCCAGCCACAGAGGATATCAGTGGGAGGAGAAGCCCTTGGCCCTGGGAAGACTTGATGTCCCAGTGTAGGGGAATGCTAGATCCATGACGCAGGAGTGGTAGGGGAGCACCCTCATAGAAGCAGGGAGAGGGATGATGGGATAATGGGTTTCTGGAGGGGAAACCTGGAAGCAGATAACATTTGAAATGTAAATAAATAAAAATATCCATTTTTTAAAAGGAAGGAAGGAAGGAAATGAAGGAAGAAAGAAAGAAAGAAAGAAAGAAAGAAAGAAAGAAAGAAAGAAAGAAAGAAAGAGAGGAAGGAAAGAAGGAAGGAAGGAAGGAAGAAAGAAGGAAAGAAAGAAAGGAAGAAAGAAAGAAAGAAAGAAAGAAAGAAAGAAAGAAAGAAAGGAAGGAAGGAAGAAAGGAAGGAAGAAAGAAAGAAAAAAGGTCTGGCAAGTTCCAACATCTTGTCTGAGAATTTGCTCAAGTTCTTCCCTACTTGAGCCAGATTTGGGGTATGCACTGGGCATGGGAGGCAGTATGTTCTTCTTAGGCAACAGAGGGAGAGCACAGAGCACTTCCTGTCTCTTCAGACTTCAACACTTAATTGTTCAGCCAATGTTCCTCTTTCCCATATTGAAATATCATGTGTGGTTTCTCTTTTCCAAAGCAAACTTAAAATCATCTTAATATTTGAACTGTTTGATAAGTGAGATGAGGTAATTCTATTGCCTTTTATAAAAGACAAATTGGGACATTAAGATAAATATTATCTCAAATGATTACAGTTTATCACTCTGATCAGAATAAGCAGATAGTTAAGGCTGTCAGTTCAACAATTACTCATGTCTTGGGTTGTGTTGTACTCTCTGTAGGCCACAGAAAGTTCACAAGCAGCAGAAAACCCAAAGCTCATTCCTGGTCTCAATATGTTTCCAACTTTTTGACATTTATGGTTAAACTTGAATGCTCTCTAACCCTTAGACTTCTGAAAAAAAATGTGGATGAAATCTCTTTTCATCTGTTTCTCTCTATACATTAGCTTAAAATTTTCAGATGGCTTCTATTGACCTGTGATGTAAACTATGAGTTTACCTCAATGAAAATGCAGTGCTTCGCTAAATTTTTGTCAGATTCTGTCCTAACAGAGGATTAGCATTCTCAGTTCTTCTAGCCCCATTGGCTGCCATTCCTCCTACTTATTCAGACACAGTTCCTTTGTGCACTCCCTTTCTGTCTTGTTAATCTTCTGTGAATGGGGTGGGAGGGGAGCCATAAAACATCTTTCTACTGAATACTTAACAAAGTTGTTCAACTTATGGTTATAGCACTCTGACCATTGAAATGTCTTCTCCCAACCTCCAGGGTATTCTGGTTGAAATAAACTTGCAAATAAATTCCTCAAGTCTACATTGTTTCTCAGGTTAACATAATATCATAACAATTTAGAACTTCTCTATATCTCTTCCAGAGAAATTCTTCTTATCTTTAAAACATAATATCATTTTTTAATTCTATTTGAAAGTCTGGATAGGCATGTCACAGTTTTTATAAATAAAACTAACCCTAAACTTTGCACATTTCTTCCATAATTATTGAAATAAGATAAATGTTTGCTATGTATGGAATCTTCACTTTTGGTAAATATGTTATAGGCACTAGAGTTACTTGAGAATCTCTTAAACCCAACTTCCCTCACTTGTACTAATCCATAGAAAATATATCATGACCTCTGTTCATGGTATCATTTTATAAAACTGAAACCAAGGACTTCGGAAATTCTTTAAATCAAATGTTCTATACAAGAGATTTCAATGAGTTATGATTTTGATATTTGCATGCACACACACACACACACACACACACACACAAACACATGTGCTACCTGGCAAAGAATAACCTCAAATCTGAGCTCAGTGCTTCATGAAACATTCATGGGACATAGGCTGCGAGATTTGCATAGGGCAAAGTATAAATGTGTGTTCAAAATCAAGGCTACATTCAAAGTTACCAAGTGTCAAAAAATGGAGATGCGGTAAGTCAATAAGGCCCCATGGGTTGATGTTCATAGGATTAGGAGATATAGACAATTATATTATTTTCTTAAAAAAAAAAAAAAAGCATTGGATAGGCAAAGTCTCCGGTGTAGGGCTGGGGTTCCTTCAAATTTTTTGACCCAGAATTGTTCCTGACTAAAAGAAACGCTGGGACAAAAAAGGAGCAGTTCTTGAAGAAAGGTCATCCAGTGACTGGCCCACCTTGGGAGCAATCCAAAGGGTGGGCACCAAACCCTGTTACTGATGCCTTGTTGTACACAGGGCCTGAGCGTGGCTGTCCTCTGGGACAGATATATATACATACAGCCAACAATTGAACTGAAGTCAGGAACCTTTGTGGAAGAGTTAGGGAAGAATTGAAGGTGCTGAAGGGGTTATCTCATAGAAAGACCAACATTATCAAGTACCCCAATACCTGGGAACTCACAGAGACTAAGTTGACTCACTCGACAACTAATGAACATACATGGTCTGGTGCAAAGGCCCCTGAAACAAATGTCGCAGAGGACTGCTTTGTCTGACCTCCGTGGGAGAGGATGTACCTAATTCTGTAGAGACTTGGTGATTCGAGATGTGTTGCCCCAGAGAAGGGGGATGCTGGGGTGGTGAGGTGGGAGTGTGGTAGGCAGGTGAGGGGTGGGTGGGGGTTGGGGGAACATCCTCAAAGGGAAAGAGAATGAGGGATGGTATGAAAAACTCTGGGTGTGGACTAGGAAGAATTTCTAAAAGGACTGTGTTTTATTTCTAAAAACTATGGTATTTAAGGAAGAAAACTGACTGTCACACAGAGGTGAATTTGTAATAACTAGACTTTTTAAAATCTAGAAATAAAAATGCAGACACATTCTTCTTATCTGGATCGAACCTGCCAGAGCCAGAACTACCTGCCAGTGGCTGTGACATAGACTCTTAAACATATGGAGGCTGTTTCTTTTACAGCACAAACACCACCAAAAATATCAGTGTACATACTGCTTGAAGTATTAGACTGGCTTTTATCTTTTAAAAGGTTTAAATACCAAAAGCAAAAAGAAAAAAGGATAACACTGTATGAAGACAGATGAGGCAGCACACCTGTGACATTTGTGGGTCTTTTTAAATCTAAGTAAAGGTAAGCCTTAGGCAAGGAATCTTCACTCTGATCTTATTACCAAATTATGTGAAGAATGGGGAAGTCTTCACTTCAGAGTTCCAGATTTCCTGTCTGAAACAACTCTAAAAGCACCTATCCTAAAGGTCAAAGAACTCAGTCATGCTTTAGGGTTTCCTCTTAGTTGATGCAAAACTTAACACTTCAGAGTAGGAAGTTGTGGCGAGCGGGTGTGGCGGCAGTCCCAAGATGGCCCCAGCGAACTGCAGCTAAGTCTCATCACTAGCACCTGACTTCCTCACACACCAGAAGCTAGCCACATCCATTGTGAGAGCTGTGCAGGCATACAAGGACGCAAGATCAGGTTATGTGACATGGACCTATGAACTGAGATTACGCAGACTGGACTGAAGAGGCAGAGTTGAGGGAGGATATAAGGGAGTGTGCTTGGGGGCTAAAGGGGGAGAGAGAAGAAAAGAAAAGAAAGATTCCTGCTTGCATGCTGTAAGGTTCCTGAGTAAACTGCTTTGAGATGAACTCTGTGTCATTGCTCTTTTCTGCGAGTTGGAGACAGAAGGAACAGAAGTGTAGAAGTGTACAAGTATTCCATTACTCATGGTGAACCAGACAGATGCATCACTGTGTAAAATCCCTTGCAGCTAAGACTGACAAACTAGGGAGCACCCTAGGCCCACATGATGGAAGGAGAGAATTAGCTAAGTTAGTACACACAGATAATTAAGTGTAATATAATTTATAAGTAAATAATTTGTGTTTTTCTTTCATGAGTATAGTACATGTTTCTCTTTTTTTTTTTTTTTTTTTTTTTTGTAAGCTCAGTGAGACCAACTTGTGTTACTGAAATACATTTAGGTGTTGGCCAACTGAAAGAGTGTGATAACTCCTTAACTAGGGGGTTGGACTTCATGTCCACTTTCACCTAAATCTTTACATGTCTGGCTTGGACTTGCACAAGTTTTGTGCATATTGTCACAGCAGCTGCAATTTAACATATGCAATTTCTTGTTTAGTCAGAAAAACATTTGTATCCTTGGATTCATCCACTGCTTCTGGCTCTTATCAGCTTATTGACTGCATTTCCTCAATAAACCCCAAGTCTTGGGGGCAGAGGTATGATCAAAATGTGCCACTCTCCAGCTTCTTGTTTTCTGCAGCTTAATCAGTTGTTGGCCTCTGGATTAGTCATTATCTACTGCCAGAAGAAGCTTCTCTGAAGAGGGATGAGAGATTCACTAATACATGGACATAGCACTAACTCAGTAGGAATCTAGTTAATAAGCCATTGGTAGTAGGGTCTCCAATGACCTATCTAGTCTCAAGTTCTGGGGCCCACTGACAGTTTGGCTTGCATTTCATTTATAGAATAGAACTTAAATCTGATCAGCACATAGATGGTTGCTCCCCTAACATTTGTTCTATTACTGTGCCAATAGACATTTTTTTTCAAAGCCAGTTGTTATTGTAGTTTTCGGTCTTCTCTGCTAGGTAATATTGATGATCACCTTTCTCCTGTGGTTTTTTGCATGGCTTCTCCAGAGTTATGGAAGGTAACATGTAGGGAGGAAGTTTCCATGTCAATATCACCTTGATTCTTCCTGCTCTATGACTCAACTATGCAGGTTTACAGCAACAAGGTCTTACCATTGCTTTCCGGAGGACACTGAATGGCAATGTCAAAGCCTATAATGTTTGTCTATGAGACCCTTGTGATCATAATACTAGAGTGTATATCCCAGTCCTAATACAGTTTTCTTCCTTCTCTCTCTCTCTCTCTCTCTCTCTCTCTCTCTCTCTCTCTCTCTTTATTTATTTCTCTTCCTTCCTTCCTTCCTTCCTTCCTTTCTTTCTTTCTTTCTTTCTTTCTTTCTTTCTTTCTTTCTTTCTTTCTTTCTTTCTTTCTTTCTTCTTGATGTGTATTACGCTGTCCAGGCATGGTACCGACTTATAGTGTTACTACATTCAAGTTTTTGTACACACACACACACACACAACACACACACAGACACACACACACACACACACGGCCTTTAGAATTTTTTATCCCTCCCCATTCTTCCTCTTTTGCCCTGCCTTTCTACCATCTAACTCCTTTAACAATTCCAGGTCCATTATTTTTGTTTACTCTAATGTATCTAATATACCTCTGAATTCTATCTCCTTTTCCTTTAGCTCCTTCACTAATATGGGCCTTTATTGGCTTCTTTTTTCTTTTTGTCTTTTTTTTACAAGTGTCTCTATGAGAGAAAACATGTGGCATTTTCTTTTTGGATCTGGTATATCTCATGTGGTATACCAGATATTTTTCAACTCAATTCATTTATCCTAATTTCATAATTACATACATAATTACATTCTTCTTGACAGAAATCACTTTTTCCATTGTGAAAATATACCCCATTATTATTATCTATCCCTTAGTAAGTGGTCATTTAAGCTATGTCCATTCCTGGATATTGTGACTAGAACTGCGATAATATTGCTGAGCTTCTCTCTTTAGTAAGGTATAAGATTCTTGGAGTAGATATTCAGGAATTATATAGCTAGACCAAGTGGTATATATATTTTTTTACTTCTTTGAGGAATCCTCATACTGATTTCAATAGTGGTGGCTGCATGGGTCCTTTCCAACAGCACTGAATAATTATGCCTCTTTCCCCATATACTCATATACCAACATATTTCCCTTCCTCCTCTCTTATCCATTCTGGTTGAAGTAAGATTAAATTTTAAAGTGTTGATTTGTATTCCCCTGATTGATAAGTGTTGAAAAAATTAAAAACTGTTAGCAATTTTAGTAAATATTTTGAAAACTCTCAATTTAGTCTCTTGCCACAATTTTTAAAGTAATATTTTATTAATTATCTTTTAATTTTATACAATATATTCTGATCAATTTTAATTTAATTTTTTGAGATTATAATATATCATTTTCTCGTTTCCTTTCTTGCTTCCACAACCAACTGTATAATCTTCCTCCTTTTTCTACAAATATAGGCTCTTCTTCTGTCAATAATTACACACACACACACACACACACACACACACACACATACACACACTTGCATGCACACATACAGACATACACACATACACAACACACAGAAAAACACGCCCAATGACACAGAGAGAGATCATAAATACATAAATGCAACCAACTCAAGTCTGTATGTGCTTGTATGAATGTGTTCATGTTTTCAGGGATGGCTCTATGTTATTGAATAACCAGTTTCTAACTGGGTTTTTTTAATGATTTTTTTGTATTCTTTCTATATTCCAGATGTCTACCCTCTGTCAGATGTACCGCTGGTAAAGATGTTGCCCATGCCTCTTCATTCTCACGATGGGGTCCTTTGCTATACAGCCTTTACTGTTTTATGCGGTCCCATTTTATGTGACCCCCACTCTGTTCTCAACTCTTCTGTGGCTCCCATTGGTGCCTGGATGTCCAAGAGTCTGAGAACTCCGTGGCCCTGGCCTTGTGGCAGAGCCCTGAACAAGCTCTGGCTTCCCCAAAACTCGGACAGCACTTTTTCTACCCTGGAGCGGTCCAGCCCGGAGAGGGTGGGATAAAGTCAATAAAACTGCCCATGTTCCACCTCCCCAAGAGTCCATGCCCAGATTCTAATTGGATACAGACCCACAATATCTGTATCTCTTATAATATTTCTGATAACATGTTTTAAAAATTTCACTGAACCTTAGATGTGAGTTGTTTTGTACATGTATCTATTGTGCCTGTGGTCCATAATTCTGTACTTTGGTTGGTCGTGGTTTTTGGTAATGATTATCCATCTATGGCAAAGGGCAGTTTTCTTGATAAAATATGGGGACTACATGTATCTGTTGATATAAGTTCAAGTGTTTAGAATACATTTAAGGATTATGCAGTTTTAGTATAGTGACTGTAGCTACTCCTCTGAGATCCATGAGTTTACTATCCCTGGTTAGTTGGTTGGCTAGGATTCCAATACCAGTTGCAGTTTCCCTCCTGTTGCGGAAGCCTTAAACCCAATTAAAGAGGTTTGGTGACCACCAAGACATACATATTAATGCTGCACCCTCAAGGTTATCATGTCTAGCTGTTGGTTGTGCTTCATAGGTGTCCTAGCTTTGCAAGCTCATCTGGAAGCACCTTGAGTTATCATAAAATCCAGTCCTCAGAGAGGAGGCATTCTTGTCAGATCAAGCTAAAGAATGCTGAGAGAGGAGAAATATTCTTTCCCAGGGAAATATCCTATGGATTATACAACACAAAGAGATCACCCTGGAAAACACAAAGAAACATTGTGAATTAAACAGTTGTATTTAAACATTTAGGAATCCATCACACACACATACACACACACACACACACACACACATATATGAAATTATAGAATGAATGACTGATTATTTCTAGAGTAGAACATATCTTTATTTTGAATATTATGTATTAAAAATAACATATGTGTTTTCCATGAATTTGTAAAATAACTATATATGTGTGTATATGTAGCATTACATGTACGTATTAGTCTTAAATTTTTAATATAGAGGTAATAATTTAGTTTGTTTTTACCATTACTTTACTATTTGAGATTGGACAAATCTGACAATAAGAAGATGAAGAGAGTTGAAAGTTTTGTGGGTGTTTGGTGCTTCCACTGTTTCAGTGGGTTCCTACAGGAGGTAGCCTCTTCAAGTTCCATATCCCCCAATGAAAGGAATTACAGGTAAGATATCCTCCTTTGATTCTTGGGTGCCTTTCTTATCCCAGGTCTCTGTCTCATCCTGGAGATGCCCCCACACACCACCTCACCTTCGTCAGTCGTAGATTTCCATTCATTTTCATGGCTATCTGGCCATCTGTCTTGTCCTTCCCCACACCTAATCCTGAACCCACCCATTCTCCTCTCCATTCTTTTCCCTCCCAGGTCCCTCCTTCCATCTACCCCTTATGACTATTTAGCCTCCCCAAATTTATCCTATTTATAAGAACTGTGGGCTTGGGGGATGGAGGAAAGACCGGAAACGGTCAACTAAAATCCAGCCTATCTTGAGACCCATCCCATGGGCAGGCACCAATTCCCAACATTATTAAAAATAGTATGTTATATTTGCAGATAGAAGAAAATGTTGTCCTCAGAGAGGTTCAACCCATCTTAGGATGTGATGGAAAGGAGGATTTGTGTGGAGATTCAAGTTCAGGATAAGCCAGATCTCAGAATCCTAGGAGAAGAAAGATGTAAAACAAAGTTCATTCTTGAACTGTATTCTTACTGACCGTTGGAAGAGACCATTGAGCCAATCATTTACTAGGCAAAGAAATGCAATTTGGCAGGGTAGAATGAGCTTGTCACAGGTATTAAACACAGTACTACCCAAGCTTTACAAAGCAGTGTCCTTTTATTCTGTGCCATGTTCAGGAATACATAAAGGTGAAGAAATATTTTTTCATGTTTTTTGTTTGCACGATTACATGTATTAGGTCACATTCCACATAGTCCATAGTGTAACAGAATTTTCAACATATTGATATGAGGAAGAAAATATTTGTTATCTTTATCAGTTGCTTTGGAAGTTTACAGTGTTCTTTGGTACATATAAAACATTGTGCCTTTTCTATGCTGAGGCCAGAGACTGTGTTCCATTCTACTCACTTAAAGGGAAATTTGGCTATTGTGATTCTGACTTATTTCAAATGTTCAAGAAAGTGAACAAAAATAATCTGTAAGGACTGTACACAAATTTCTCCCTATAACTGGTTAAAGCTTCCTGATGGAATGTCTACTTCCTTAGTCATGTGTCAGTGGAAACAGTCACTTTTTGAGATGTGTTCCTAGGGCTAGAAATCCTCACCAACACTGTTAGATAAAAAAAGATGAAATTTCTAAAAGGTGTTTGTTTATTTCTTAAACAACTGTGATAGCTTATTTGACTATGGGCCATTGTGCAATGGTTGCTTTATACATTCAATAAACAACTTGAAACTTTTAAAGAGATTATTCCAAGTCTCCATGAATTAAAGTTCTCTTCCAGGTAGAGTTGAAAATCTAAACCATTCCATTATGCTTTGTGAGAAGATGCAGTGTTTCCACAGCTCTAACTTCATAGCTCAGTTCCATGGTAATCATATTAAATATTTAGAGAAAGAAGTCAAATGAACTCCCTAAATAACCCTGTATAAATATTTCCTTATCATGTATTTTGAAAAATATGTGTCTAAGGGAATTAATTCAAAGTTATATGCCTCTGTCATGTTCAAAGTTGTCCAAGAACTTGCTCAAGTTCTTCCATACTTGAGCCAAATTTGGGGTTTAGCACTGGGCAGGGGAGGCAGTATGTGCTCACTAGGGACTAGAGGGAACACGAAGCACTTCCCAGCTCCTCATACCTCAATGCTCACTTCTTCAGCCAATGTTTCTCTTACAAATGTTGAAATAGCATATGTGATTTCTCTATTGACAAGAAAACTTAGAAATATATAAATATTTGTAATATTCTGCTATATACAACATAAGGGTATTACTAATATAATTAGCTAATATAATTATACCATGTCACTCAGCTGAAGATATGCAGACTGACAAGATCATTAGTCAGCAATCAATAATTTTCCCTTTTTGTTTTGCACGTACCAAAGAACACTGTAAACTTCCAACGCAACGGATAAAGATAACGAATATTTTCTTCCTCATATCAATATGTTGAAAATTCTGTTACACTATGGACAATATTGAATGTGGCCTAATACATGTAATTCTGCAAACAAAACACAAAAAATATTTCTTCACCTTTGTGTATTCCCCGAACATGGCACAGAATAAAAGGACACTGCATTGTAAAGCTTGGGTAATACTGTGTTTAATACCTATGACAAGCTCATTCTACCTTGCCAAATTGCATTTCTTTGCCTAATAAATGATTGGCTTGATGGTCTGTTCCAATGGTCAGTATGAATAGAGTTCAAGAATGAACTTTGTTTTACTTCTTTCTTCTCCCAGGACTCTGAGGTCTGGCTCATTCTCAACTTGAATCTCTGCACAAATCCTCCTTTGCATCATAGTCTAAGAAGAAGCCTTATGGTGTACCATCCTAGGCCTATTAACCCAGTAGGCAACCTTCCCCATGACTTCTCCAGATATACTTCCTTGTTTATGCCTCTGTACAATGGGAACAAGAAAGCTATACAGCACCTTTCTACACATCTCTTAAGGTACTTAACTTACACTTAGAATATTTTTTGTTTTGAAAAGTTATACTTTCTTTTATTTAAATATTCTCAACTCAGGTTCTTTCAATGGGTATTTATTTACATACATACCCCTTCTTATGACATGCCTTCTTTATTCTAAAGATTTCACTCTACATATTACAACTAGTAGTAACATTCAACACATCATTCCCAGAAATGTTACCTATATCCTTTGATATAATATCCAGCCTTCCTATGCCCATTCCTGAAACTTCAAGGAAGTATTTACTAATTCCTATGTACAATACTTGTTTTAATTAATCTTCCCATTAATGCAATACCATACTCTGGAAAAAGAACCATAAGGAAGCAGTGGCTTTGATTTATAGTTTTAAAGGACACATGGGTCACATTATAACAGAAAAATACTTTTGTTATTCTTACTGTCCTATGGAATTATCTTTTTTTCTTTATGGGTGCAAAGAGACATAGTTTATTGTTTGAACATGCCCTGGTTTTAATTTTTCTACTTTTATCAACCCATAGAACATATGTCACTACATGTGCTTTTAAATTGTCTAAAACTATATTTTATGTATAGCAATACACCATTCATATTAACTAAAACCATTGTTTGTTTTAAATGCAAGGAAATAGTGAAAACTTTAACTGTTTTAGCTCCTGAGCAACTGTCGCAGACACATGGTATTTTTTGTTAATAAGCTGCAAGCCTAAACTGGGCAGGTTCTGAGCTATTCTAACTTTCTAAGCTATCTACATCCCAAATTATAGGTCCCCAAGTTTTTTTGCAGTTTGAGTCTCCCCGTGGCTTGCTCTGCTTCCTGTGTATCCTCATGTATGTCACTTGGTGACCAGTTCCGCCTGAGTCCTCCTGGACCCTCTGCCTCATAGCCATTTCTTCTTTTCACTCCTCATAGTTGTCATCTTTATTTCATTGAAGATAATCCTGTTCCTGCTCCCTGCCCTCCTCCTCCTCTTCCTCCTCTTCTTCCTCCTCCTCTTCCTCCTCTTCTTCCTCCTCCTCTTCCTCTTCTTCTTCCTCCTCCTCCTTCTTTACCAACTCCCTCTCTCCCTTTTTCTCTCCTTCTCTCCCCCCTCATCTCCCCAGGATTCTCCAACTCCAACTAGAAAGACCCACCTATTTTCTTATGCTCAGTCAATTGGCTGATCAGTTCTTTATTAACCAATCAGAAAATGATGGTTGATAATATGTACAAATGTTTACAAACCATTAGAAAAAATGTTACACCAATACAGTTGATGCTTCATAAAAATAACAATTCCTAAGTCTAGCCTGTCTTTGCCAGTCAACTCTTTGCTGGTATAGAAATCAGCATTTGATAAAGACAACCATCTTCACACAGGGCAAAAAAGATTATCCTTATACACTCCCTCCAAAAGAGCATTTTTTTCATGTAAGTTACATCCCATATTTAAGTTTTCTACAGAAAAAAAATACAAAAACACCACCATTAAATAATAGGAATGTCACTAGTACTCTGCCCCCAAGAGGCAATCCCTTGAAAACGTTTATGCAACTAGAATCATTTATTTTGCACTGTCCTGTTATCTGCAACAACACCCAGGATCCCCTGATGTCATACCACTGAGGACCTCTCCATTAACTGAATGCCATCTTTAATGTGCTGCTGTATCATTGGAGTAAGGAACATTTTATAGCTAAAATGGCTATCCAGTATAAAATACAGAACCTTCAAAGTCTCTACACTGTATAAATAATAAAAAAAAAACAACAAAGGTGTGTTTTCACAAAATGGTTTCAAGTTGGAAGCTGTTCACATCAAGAGAGTCCCCCATATAGCTGAATCATTATCTACTGCCATATGATACAGCGCTTGGTGAAGGATCCTTCCTTTATCTCTGTGCTTGAGGATTCTTCTTCCAGTGCTTTTGCCTTTCCTCAGAAAGGCTTCATTCTCTCCACTCTTACTGAAGACATGGGGGACATTGTCCCTGAGATAGTACTGTGCCCCTCTGAAGGCACTGTATAGGTTTTGTCCCAAACACTCTCAGTTAAACTAATGAAATTTTTAAACAAATCACCAGCTGAAATATCCTGGATTACAATTTTGGAAAACTTTTTTCTGAGGATAAGCTCATACACCTCTCAAACCTAAAGGTTTCTGGGTCACTTCTCTCCTCTCCTCTGCTATACAGTATCTCAATTCCTTGATATTCTACTTTTTTGGTCCACACTTGGTGCTTGGTGGCTGGTTGCTTTCCTCACATGCCCTTGTGTGATTTCATCAAATACCTGACCTCTCATCTTCCTGAGGATCAATGGTACCTTCAGGGTTATCAATCCCAACTGATCTGTTCAAGGATATCATTTTACAAAAAAAATTTCTCATTAATTTCTTTTCGCTCTAAAGTATACTTACTTGTATGGGATTCAAATTTTCACAAAGATGCAAATACTCTGGATTTTTGTTATTGGTGGTGATGTTGTTCATGTACTTTTTTGTTTGGTTGCTTATTTTTGAGATTGTCTGTGCTTCTTCAGTTAAGAGTGCAGTCATCTTTTTCTGGATATTCAAATAAAAAATTTCCAAGTCAGTATTTCTCCTGTAAGAGGTAGGTATGTACTTGGTAAGTTTCCTGGATGATCAGGATCAAAGAATGGTTTGTGAACTCTCTGTATCTTACGGTTTGCAGTTCTAGAAACTTTATTTACTTAGTGAATTGAAACCTAATATTTTTGCTTAAAACCTCCCTAGCCTGCAACATCACTTAAGCTATTCTGGATGCGTGGCTTACAAGGAAGACAATAAAGAGACAATGGACTATAAAGTCATCGTTTTGTTCTTTCAGTAGCATTGCTGAGTCTTGTCTATCAAGAAGGTGGGTTTTCTGCATTCCCAATTGGCACTATTAGAGAAACTCTGTATCAAACGGTAGAGATCATAGACCCCTTCCTTCTTTCATAGTCACTTGTCTGAAATTAATTTTGGACATTTGGTGGAGTAATGGATTCCTATGTGATCACTAATATCTAGAGTTGTTTCTTCAGATTTCCAAATTAAAAAGTCTGCCTTCCTTTGCCAGTAGCACTCTGTTAGGAACTAGTCCATTGGCAGCCCAGATACCTGTCTCTGTGTAACTCTTTGGACTTCAGATTACACATTGTTAAAATTTATGGAAACCAACAACCTACCAAAATGAAGAGTTGTGGAGCCGAGCCCTAACCGATACATCTACAGCAGACCTCTACTACCCAAGGCTTAGGAACTATTGCTTAAGAGGTTCAGAAGGATTGTTAAGAGCCAGAGGATCCGGAGATTGCTGTGAGAAAATGTCTCCTAGGGATGTTAGGCTACCCCATAAAGACTCATCAGCAAAATTGTATAAACATAAACTTAATAATAAAAACATGAATAGACATGCAAATGCTGAACCTCAGAGGGTTTAACCCTTTTGTGAGGAACAATAGGCTTTCCTTCTTCTTGAGCTTCATGTAATCTGTGAGTTGTATCATGGGTATTCTGAGCTACCTGCCTAATAGCCACTTATAAGTGAGTGCATATAATGTGTATTCTTTGGGACTGAGTTACCTTGCACAGGATGATATTTTCTAGTTCCTTCCATTTGCCTGGAAATTTCATGAAGTCTTTGTTTTTAATTGCTGAGTAGCATACCACTGTGTAGATGTACCACATTTTCTGTATCCATTCCTCTTTTGAGGGATATTTGGGTTGTTTTCAACTTCTGGCTATTATAAATAAGGCTGCTATGAACATAGTGGAGCATGTGCCCTTGTTTTATGTTAGAGCATATTTTGTATTATATGCCAAGGAGTGGTATCGCTGGGTGCTCAGGTGGTAAATACTATGTCCAATTTTCCGAGGAACCACCAGATTGATTAGAGTGGTTGTATATCAGCTTACAGTCCCATCAGCGATGGAGGAATGTTCCTCTTTCTCCCTATTCTCGCCAATATCTGCTGTAACCTAAGTTTTAATCTTAGCCATTCTGACTGGTATGAGGTGGAATCTCAGGGTCATTTCGATTTAATTTCCCTGATGACTAAGGATGTTGAACATTTCTTTAGGTACTTCTCAGCCATTACATATTCCTTAGTTGAGAATTCTTTATTTAGATCTGTACCCCATTTTATCATAAGATTATTTAGAGTCTAGCTTCTTTAGTTCTTTGTATATTTTGGAAATTAGCCCTCTATTGGATGTAGGCTAAAGATCTTTTCCAAATCTTTTGACTGACAGTATTCTTTGCCTTATATAAGCTTTGCAATTTTATGAAGTCCCATTTGCCCATGTTGATCTTTGAGCATAAACCATTGGTATTGATTTCAGGAAATTTTCTGCTGTGTCCATGTGTTTAAGGCTCTCCCTGACTTTCTGATCTCTTAGATTCAGTGTATCTGGAAATAATCAGAGGAGAGAAAAGATGGAAGGGTCTTGGGCGAAAGAGAGGGGAAGGATTAGTTATGGGAAGAATGGGTGTGATATCCCGAGGGTTAGGAAATTGAACAGAGATATGGAGCAATGGGAGATGGGGAACTGGGGATAGCCACCAGAAAGTCCCAGATGCCAGGAAAATAAGGAGCTTCCAGGACCCAACTGGGATGAGATTAGCTGAAATACCCAACAAAGGGGAGGCAGAACCTGGAGAGACCATATCCAGAGGTTAGGCAAAGCCCCCAATGGAAGGATGGGGCCACCCACTCATCTCCAAAGTTTTAACACAGACTTGTACCTGTCTAAAAGA